>NW_022196903.1:96091863-96148719 GCF_008632895.1 Mastomys coucha
AGGGGAAAGGGAGGGGGAGGGTTGGGGGACTGGGAGAGGGAGAGAGGGAGAGAGATGGCATTTGCACAGTTATTGGATCACAAAGGCTCTGACGCTCTAACCTGTCCAGCTTGCTGACAAACCAACACTACTGAGAGGTAGCAGATATGAGGCTATGTATGCTATTAGGGTTGTGTCCTGAAGGAACAAACCTTGTTTCAAATATCTTCCTAATTACTGAGCTTTCTGTCCCTTATGGGAGATCAATGGTGCTCTACCTCTGGGAGCTCTTTGGTCCAGAATGTCCTGTTGAACATAAGGCCAATGACCAAAACCTCTGAAATCGTGATCCCAAACATATCTTTCCATTTCAATATTTACCTTTATTTAGTGTGTGCATGAACATGCACTTATACTGAGTCAAAAGGATTACTACAAAGTCCAGTTCTCTCCTTCCACCATCTGGGTTCCTCTGTTTAAACCCAGATTGTCAGATTCGGCAGCAAGTGTCCTTACCCTCTGAGCCATTTCGCCTCTTACCTCTTTTTAAGTTGTTTGGTTAATTATTTGTTATAATGATGACAAGTCTGAACCATACTCACCCTTAGGGTTAGTCAGGTTGGTGGGGACATATTTTATAATGTAATTCTACAATATATATGTGTGTGTGTGTGTAATATATATATATATATATATATTTTTTTTTTTTCCTCAGAGATCAAGATCAGATGTTGTGTGGCTTTGATTTACCGTAAGACTTATAGCCTTAGGTTTGCCAATAAGTTACTATATAGTAACCTGTTTTAGAATTTTCCATATGGATTTTACACTGTGTAAACAGAGCAAAACTATGTTTAAAAGTTCTAAATTCATTTTTCTTTGTCTACTCTGATTAAAATGGATTTGTTCAATGGTCCCCATCAGGCTCACAGCATGACATACTCAAAGGGGGAACTAAAAGAGTCTGACGAGAAGTAAGGACCAAAGCTGCCAGTACAGATGATGTGCTGCTTGCCCTCCCATGCGCAGAATTCCAAGGTAAATGGAGAGGGAATTCGTAGAATTCAGTGGCTAACTGTGTACATAAGACTCGCAGACAACATATGGCAACCCACTAAGAAGAAAGCCAGGCCAATAAACACCCTGACCTTTCTGCTTCCCACTCTCAGGTTCCCTGCTAATATCCCCATTATCCCTAGCAACCCAAAGTCAGAATGCAAGGGAGCACTGTGATGTATCCAGATGGGACTGCTGGGGCATAAGGCAGGATGGAGGGTGAATCTGGAAGGGACAGATGGAAAACATGTTGCACAACATGTATTTTTTGATCTTTCTGAAGGAAGACTATTGTTAACTATGAGACTAGATAGAACCAATGATTTCATGGAAAAACAAGACTCAGTAAAATGTTCAACAAAACACGTCAAATTTAATTTAAAGGTTTTGGAAATGACTTTCTGTTTTCATCAATGTCACAGTAATTGTCTTACTAACTGTGCCATTTTCTAGTTCAATGTGCCATTGACCCTCTGATATAATAAATGAGCTAAAATGCAGAATTTATCTTTCCTTGAAGTTTTTCTAAAGAAGTTGTTACTAAAATAGAAGCGGGAATATTTTGGACCCAGCATTAAACAGCTCTATTTTAAAACAGGAGCCATCTATTAATAGACATGTAAAACAATCAGACAGGTCAGTATTTTAAGCTACTTGGGGAAATCAGTGCTTCTGGCAGCGCCAGCAGCAAGTAGCCCAACTTAAACCAGATGATCCGTGTGCATCACCACCCAATGTCATTTTATGGATGAGGCACTCAGCTGGGAACATCTGTTTTCAGAGAGAGTTTTTGTTGGTTTGTTTATTTTGTTGTTGTGGCTGTTGTTTGTTGTTGTTTCAGCTTTGTCTTCTATGCAACGTGGAGAACTCTCATGTTTTTAACCGATTACCAATTATTCATATATCTACTCAAAGAGGGTTCATTCATCATATATGGATATAGAATCTGCTCATTCTCTCTCCACATAATTCTATGAATTATGTGTACTTTGAAGGGCACAAGCTCCTTATGTAGAGAAAAATAGGAAAACAACCTCATCTTTCCTCTGGTTATTTAGCTCCATGCTGAGCAAATATTTTACAGTATATAAACAAGACACGGATGTGTTTGTACTTCTTTAACAGTATGCCCTATAAACAGAATGCGCCAGTACTAGGGATCTCTGTTCACAGTACCAAATTAATTAAGTCATCAGTTGTGTCTACAAAATAAGAGAAATGCCAATGCCCAACATTCTAACATCCTGGGCTTTAAGACCTGTAATTTACTCTTTAGTTCATATCATCAGAAAGCAACTGACAAGTCTGTAGTATGGAGACCACAATATCATCTAAAGTCAAAATGATATTTTCCAGTCTGTGGAAGTTACAAATTACTTAGTCTTCATACACACAGCTAAGATTTTTGAAATACGTATCAGAAGAACGACCTTTTATATGTTTACTGATTTATTTATGGAAGGTGAAATGTCATATACAGGGGAAAACCCAACAGATGTTTGCTGTAATTTTAAGGTAGAGATCCAAATAGAAATGTTTTTTCATGGATAGAGTTCATAAAAAGCCATCAGAGTTGAGGTGAATGGTCAATTTCATGGCAATTTTTCTGTATCTTTTGGCAAAAGGATCTAGTTTTCTAGTTACTTACAAGCTATCACTATAAAGCACACATACCTCTTGACTGGTTGGTTCTCGCAAAGAGTTTCCCTCTGCTGATAACTCTATGAGCTTTTACATCGAAGAGGAAAAATGTATAAACCATTTTGGTTTTAGCTATCATGACATTTCCCAGCTGTTAGAATTAACATCTCCCAGGTGCCTCTAATCCTTTTAAACAGTCTCCTATTTTTATCTGTGCTTGTCTCATCTTATATTAATCTTTTTTTGTAAGTCAACTGGAGGCTTTTCAGAAACTATTCAGTATAAATTAGGAAGACATATTGATATAAAACAAATCAATGTATGTTTTGTGGCTTTGTATTGTAGCTATACTGCAGTCATCTCATTTCCATCTTGCATCCTGTCATAAGTAACAGAATAGATTGAAAATTAAAACCGTTTCCTAAAGTCTGGGATTTTAAGTAAACCACACCTCTGTAACAAATATCTTAAAGGGAATCATTTCTAGGCTAGTTGAGATAACTTATTGATTATTTAGTCATTTCTTGCTTCCTTGTTGCAACAAAGTTGCCAGCCAAAATATTTTTTAAGAGTTAGTTTCAGTTTATAGTACAAGGAGGCAATCCATAATGAGGCAGCATGACCTTAAGCCAGCCTGTGTCCACAGGTAGGTAGGAAGGAAGGAAGGAAAGAAGGAAGGAAGGAAGGAAGGAAGGAAGGAAGGAAGGAAGGAAGGAAGAAGTCAAGAAAGTGATGAATGTGGATGCTGAGCCCCCATCTCTTCTTTAACAGTGCAGGACACTTGCACATCAAATGGTTCTGCCACTTTCAGAGTGGGTATTTCCCTTTGAGTTAAAATAATATATGATCATTTTCCCAGACTAACCTAATATACATAAGCTCTCACACAGGCTTCTTAGAAGAGTGCTTCCTAGGTCACACTAATTCTTGTTAAATTGCCCAAAGCAACCATCACAAATATTATGTACTTTCTTCATGTCTGATGAGTTAAAAACTAACATCATTTTTGTGGGTACATGTCTGTGCTGTGTGTATAGGTTGGTTTCCATGTGTGGGGGAACATTGCCTGTGTCAGAAAGAGGGTTTCATATGCTAAAGTGCATGCTTTTGAGAGGAGACACAATGTTTCTAATGATGTCTTCCTTGATGGCTCTCCAATGTTCTTGAATCGGCAAGGTCTTCCATTACACCAGATGTTAACTATTCTGGCTAGTCTTCATAAACAGCTTGCCCAGGACATCCCCTGAGTCTTGCTCCTGAGTGTTGAGTTCTATGTGGCTATCATGCCTGTCTGTGTTTCATACAGGTTATGGGGATCTGAATTCAGATCATTACTCTTGTGTAGTAAGCAGTTTATCCCCTAAGTCATCAAGTAAGCTCCTGTAATGTTTTTCAATAAAAACAAGAGCTGAATCTACTGTAATTTTTTAATTAGCAGAGGAGCATGTTTCAAGTGTAGATTCCATGGGTCTACTCTTTTAAAAGAGAGTTGAATCTGAAGATAGGGAGAATACTTTGGATCTATTGAAAAAAAAAAAACCCATATGGGACCAGCAATATGAAGCAGGTTAAGAAGCTTGCTTCCGAGGCTTCCAACATCAGTGCAATAGTACAGACTCACATAGTAGAAGAAGAAAACTATTTCTCAATAGTTCTTCTCTACTCACCCCACATATATGTTCACACACACACACACACACACACACACACACACACACACATACACAAAGAAGGGCTTAAGAAATGGCATATATGATAAGAATAAGACAGACGTCAGGTTACTGATTTGAAGGTTACATGTTTTATATTTGCAGATATATGCAGCCTACAGGATACTCACTAAATGTACATGACAGAAGCAAGCGCTCATTAAAATATAAGTCTAGGTTCACTATAGCCACTGCAGTTCTTTACCAAAAACATTTGGCTTAATTGGTTTTCTATCAACAATTCAAAATGAATAGGTGAATACTTCATTATATGTTAAGTCAAAAAATATTTATTCCCCAATTTAGCATTCAGAGTAACATTCTTGAAACATTATTATTAAATAAAAAGTCCTGGAGTAGTACAGAAACATAATGCAATTTAATTACATTTTCCAGAAAGAGCATGTTTATGTACATTTCTTCTTGTTGTAATAATTTGCTGTGATAGTGTGTAAATCATCACTACAAGAATAGATCAGACTGAGACTCCCTTCTTGACATCTCAACCTAAACAGTGTGAATTATGCTTCAGGCTGGGGAAGATTAAAACACTAAGGTTTGTGAGACCTTGAAGGCTCGTCATGTCATATACTTCTCCTCTTGTAAAGAAAGTTTTATCAAAAATCAAAATATAAAAGCTGATTTTAGCTTTTAATAAAAGGGCTTTTAAAGGGGCTGGAGAGCAGGTTCAGTGGTTAAGAGTACTGGCCACACTTCCAGAGGACCCGGGTTCAATTCCCAGCATCCACATGGCAGCTCACAACTGTCTGCAACTCCAGTTCCAGGGTGATCTGACACCCTCACATGGACATGCATGCTGGCAAAATGCTAATACACATAAAATAAATACATTTTAAAAGAGCCTTGAAAATAACAATGACCAAAACATGCAAGTAACTCTTGTGAGAAATGACATCAGTCATGCTAAGTAGAGAGTCACATATTAGTAGTGGTAACATATTTTGGTATAAATTTAAAAATGTATGCTCATTTACACACAGAGAGGGGCAGAAAAGAAGAGAGGGAGAAGGAAGAGAGGGGCCATAAAGAAAGAGAACACCAAAAATGTTATTGGAAAATTATTTAAAACCAAACCAAAAAAATAAATAAATAAGTAAAGGCTCAGAACAACAGTCACCCACCCAAGCCATTCTTGGTAGAATCCAGTACAAAGTGTGAAATCTGAAGCCCTGTTTGTCATGCTGGAGGGCACCTTAAGTCACACAGGGTCTTAGTGCCTCACCTCCCCTGAGAGTCAGAAGCAGAGGGCTGATGTGGGGCATGGAAATCTAGAAAACATTCTCGGGGGAGTCTCCTTTGTCATTTCCATTGTGGACCTTACTCATCCGAGACATGGACTACCCCACACAGGTGGGACAGAAAAATGCTCTGACATGAGATAGACCCTTGTCTAGTTGTCCGGTTTACTTTCAACTATTAATTTACGAAGTCACAATTATGTTTTTGTAAGTCAGCAGTTCTGTGGATTGCAATCCCTCTGGGGTCACATATCAGATACCCTATATAGCATATACTTACTTTATGATTAATAACAGTAGCAAAATTATAATTATTAAGTAGCAATGAAGTATGTTTATGGTTGGGAGCCAACTCAACATGAGAAACTCTATATTAAAGGGTCTCAGTGGTAGAAGGGTTGAGAACCACTGACTTACGTGGAAAAGGTTAATATCAAACAATGATGTAAACTATATATTTAAATGTTCAGGCTGAGAGGATGTGAAACACTGGGTTTCATTCATGTCTACTCCAAAGTACCCCAAACCATAAGCAAAATGTTGCTAGCACCTAGAAAAACTCCACCAGGACAAAACCAAACTGAATGACTGTTTGGCTGCACAGAGATACAATTTTCACTATAAAAAGTATTAGTTACTCCTTAAAGTACACAGTGTCGTTCTTACAAGAAAGCTTTCAATTCAGCCAAATCTGAACTCCTTTTTTAAAGTCAGCATATAAAAGTCACCAGTATCATTATGGTGCTTATATATGGTGCATCACTGTGCGCTCTGCCCATATTCTGCTCCATTACCCTGTCCTGATCCATTTCCCTCTTTCCATTCCTTCTATACTCCCTTCTGATGTCATTTATTACACACATATATTTGCACCCACTTCCTTGTGTACAGCAAGTGCATTTTAAATCTGTATAGATTAGTGGTGTCCCTCAACCTTGGTTAGAGGCACTGTTGTTTGCAGTGGGCAGTAGTCAGTTCAAAGACTTATAATGGGCAAAGTGCTGAGAAGAAATGAGCATGATACATCTAGACCATTGCCCAGGGAACATGACAGAAGAGGTGGGAAGAATGCCAGAACTGGGAGATCGATAGGGGGTGATATTAAATGTCATCTTCTGTATATGACATGCCCATGCACTTAAGAACTCCCAGTAGCTGTGGTTTATCTGGACAGGACGTGTACAAGATCAACTCTGTAAAATATTCCAGCTAGGAAGTGGGGAGAGAAGGACAACTTAGAGTTTGGGAAGGGGACGAGTTGGGGGTTCTGGGAGGTGTTTTATGGGGAGCAGGGCAGGCATCTCAGCTTCCATTATAGGAGACGATATCTAAGAAGGAACTGCTTGCTAGGTTAAGTGGCTTCAGGGGACCAGATGTGGGAGAGATACCATCTTCACTGAGTTTCCTCAATGCTTTAAGTAGGCACATATTATTTTGAATAATGGGCTAACTTCTGAAAAAATGGGGACAAAAGCTAAGAAGATTCACTGAAATGGCTTTTCAAGTCACTCCTTAAACTTCTACCATTTTCCTAGGGCAGAGGACCTGACTTCAAAGGAGCTGCACCAGTATGGACTTTGAGAGTCAAAGGCCTAAAGTTCAGCTCCATAACTATAGTGTTTCTCAGGGCATTGATGGACTCAGAATGTGGGGGAGGGATATGAGAAATGAGGTATTTCTCAAAGTACAATGCTAAAATAGTAACATAATGTCACAGTGTAGGAACAGATGAAAACATACAAAAGATAATCTTCCCGTTTCCCATTAGGTGGCAGGGCCGGGGAAAGCACCTGATACTCGTGGTGGCTCCAGGAGTGGAAAGAAAATTGTCTAAAACAGTGGGGTTGGTGAACAGTTCTTTAAATAGGAAGCTACTGCCTGGGAAGAAGCTTGCTGCAGCTAATTCACATTTGCAATTTAAAAAAAAAATAAGCCCTAACTCTGTGAATTTTTCTTGTTATGACTTACCTTAAAACTTTTTTGGCAGATGAAAATGTGGTGTTCGTTTCATCTAGCTGTGAGCTGGAAATGTTCCTCGTATGTTGAAATAGCAATCGACTAAGAGTACACTCAAAGGTAACATAAAATCTATTTACCAAGAAGTGTTCCATATATGATCTACACACTATGAAAATAAAACGAGTAAAGTAATCGTCAAAGCCAAGAAATGTAAAACCTATAAAATGTCTTCTACACACTCGCTATAATCTTTTAATGGCAGAACTCCTTTCAATATCACCCAACTGTAATATTTTTTTAAAGTTCCACGATCGAGTTAGCATTTTCAATAATGAGCTGCTTTATTTGAATAGTAATGTCTGATACTTGATAGCTTTTTTTAAGAAATAATATTATATGACTGAGTCTAGTGAGATAAAAATGAAAGAACTACTTAGTATAAGAGGAAGAACATTTTCAAAGTGTTTTGGTTACTTGCTAGTGTATTCCAAAGAATACATGTTTGAGAAAATTATTATAAATGAAGAAAAAATTATAGAGGTTAGGTGTATTGGTCAAATAATTAATAGGCTTTGGGTTTCAGGAAAGTAGCCAGTGTGTGTTTGCATGTACAATTTATCAACAGCTATGAGCATAAGGCAAAGTTTGCCTTAGCCCCCAGGGCCTTGGTCTTCTCAAGAGTAAGCTAAGAATAACAGTATGGTACATACATCCAGGACAGTTGACAAGACCCATCTCAAATGGTCTTCTGGGGTGAAACCAAGAAAGGGGACAATGACAGAGGAGGAGTGAAGGAAAGGGAAGAAGAGAGGACCACTGAACATACACAACATGGAAGCAGAGAACAGCAGATTGAAGGAGGTGGGATGTGAGCAAGATATAGTCAGAGGAGAGGGGAGATTAGTGCAGCACACAGTGAACAGATCCAAAGCGTGATGGCATGTATGTTTGAAGATGCCACAATGAGCCTACTGCATCAACTGTTGACAGAAGAAATTAAATTAAATGTACATATAGCATAGTATACAAACCCAGAAATGCTATGCAATCACTCTGATTACTATTTTAAAATAAGTCACTGGGAAAATGACTCTCAGTTGATGAACTGAGAACTACATGCACAAGCACAAACAAAACAAAACAAAACAAAACAAACAAACAACAAACAAAACAAAACAAAACAAAGCATCAGATCCTTTTCAGGTAACCATCATAAAGAAAACTGGATGAACTAGAAAGCTCATGACGTTTTCTGCTTGTTTGTTTTTAATTTCATTTCATCTTTTTTTATAGTTCAGATTTTATCCCCATGGAGGTCCACCTTCTGATTGTTCCATATTCCAGACCTCCTCCCCACCCCAACCCCACCAGACCTCTAAACTCCCCTGGGCCTCCAGTCTCTTGAGGGTTAGGTGCATCTTCTCTGACTGAGTCCAGACCCAGCAGTCCTCTGGGTGTGTGTGTGTTGGAGGTTTCATATTAGCTGGTGTATGCTGCTTGTTTTGTGGCCCAGTGTCTGAGAGATCTTGGGGTTCCAGGTTAGTCGAGACTTCTGGTCCTCCTGTAGGGTCGCCCTCCTCCTCAGCTTCTTCCAGCTTTCCCCTAATTCAACCACAGGGGTCAGCGGCTTCTGCCCATTGGTTGGGTAGAAATATCTGTGTCTGACTATTCAGCTGCTTGTTGGGTCTTTCGAAAGGAAGTCATGATAAGCTCCTTTTTGTGAGCGCACCATAGCATTAGTAATAGTGTCAGGTCTTGGGGCCTCCCCTTGAGCTGGATCCCAATTCGGGCCTGTCACTGTACCTCCTTTTTTTCAGGCTCTTCTCTATTTTTGTTCCTGCAGTTCTTTCAGAAAGGAACAATTGTGGGTCAGAGTTTTTGACTGTGGGATGGCAAACTTGATGCCCTATCTTTCTGCTGGAGGTGGGCTCTACAAATTCCCTCTCCCGACTGTAGGGCATTTCATCTAAGTCCCTCCCTTTGAGTCCTGAGAGTCTCTCACCTTCCAGGTCTCTGGTACTTTCTGGAGGAACCCCCTCACCTCCTAACTCCCAAGGTCGCCTGTTTCCATTTTTTTCTGCTGGCCCTCAGGGCTTCAGTCCTGTTCTTCCCACCCAATACCCAATGTTCCCCTCTTCCCCTTTTCCCAGAGCCCTCCCTCCCCTCCTCCTGTTACTGCTTTCTTATCCCTCCAAAGTGTGATTCAGGCTTCCTCACTTGCTCTCTTTGATTTGTTAGCCTTTTTGAGTTCTGTGGATTGTATCCTGGGTATTCTGTACATTTTTTTGGCTAATATCAACTTATTAGTGAGTACATACCATGCATGCCTTTCAGACCCGAGTTACCTCACTCAGGATGATATTTTCTAGTTCTGTCCATTTGCCTGGAAAACTCAGGGTGCTCTCATTCTTAATAGCTGATTAGCATTCCATTTGTGTAAGCCCCAAGGACTTCTACATTAATATATGACAACATATTCAGAGAACTTCAAACTAACAACACCGGCATGTAAAGTACAGATGCTCAGAAGCTGTTTTGAAGCCTTTAGAATTTATGTTTACCTAACAAATTCCTCAGTTTCTGGGCATTTTGGAAATTATCCAGAAAAAAGTTGCCTTTGGTTATTTATATAATATGCACTGACCAAAAATATTTTCTGAAGCAGAACTGAAGTTTATGAAGGTTTTTTTGTTTTTGTTTTTGTTTTGTTTTTGTTTTTTGTTTTTTAACACATCTATGAAGTTTTCTGGTACTCAAGAAAAAAAAAATGTTGGTATAGGATGCCCACAGGAAATGGGCCCAGAGGTACTCTGCTTTTGTTTAAGGTATTCAAGGAAACACAATCAGTCATGATATAAAATGGATAAAATATAGAGAACTAGATGTCTGCATAACAGTTATTTTCTAATCTTGGAAACATATCCTCAGCACACACATGAGTTGTGTGAGGTCTGGCATGCTCTACAATGGGTGTTGAGGTCACCAGGATTTGACCTTAAAATTTATCATCTCTAATAAGAAATTTGACTATGAATATGATCATGTATAGGACACAGAGTATGAAGTAAAAATATCCCAGACCAACAAGGCCAATTAGTGATCAATGACGAACTCATCAATTGTACATATATGTAGGAAGGGAAGAGCTGTTGAGACAATGTGGTCTCTGTAACATATTGTCTGCTGAGGAGAATGCTTGCCTTTCAGTTAATGAGCAACTGGGATTACACAACTTTCAAAGCCATTGATTGCAAATTAGCTTTCTCTCTCTCTCTCTCTCTCTCTCTCTCTCTCTCTCTCTCTCTCTCTCTCTCTCTCTCTCTCTCTTTCTCTCTCTCTCTCTCTCTCTCTCTGTCCCTTCCTTTCTCTCTGTCTTTCTCTTTGTCTTTCTTTCTTCCTTTCTTTCTTTCTTTCTTTCTTTCTTTCTTTCTTTCTTTCTTTCTTTCTTCCAATTTTTTTTTTCAGTATATCCAATGTGTCTGGAACTAAGTTAAGTGCTTCAGGAGCTGCCAGAACACAAGCTGAGATGCTTATCTTAGCCTGCCAAATGTCTTTGTCCAGTTTGAGAGCTAAAATGCATTTTACCTATTTTAAGGTGCTGAAAAGTCAGTGGAGAATGTTTCCTGACAGGTGAAATCTTCAAACTTTCAGAGCTCATAAAATCTATGTGAACCCAACAACACCCACTTAGCTTCGCACTGCCTGTGGCTACTACTATGCTAATGGGTGGCTGAGAATTTTTACAGATTCTACATGGGCAACAAAGAAATTAGACTGAAAACTCTATGCAAAGCATTGGAGAGATGGCTCAGTAATTAAAGTATTTACCTTCTTAGCATGAGGACCTGAATCAGTTCTACAGTGTGTTTAAAACAAATCCAGGTTTGGTGGCACATGCTTTTAATACCAGTGCTAGGGAAGAAGAGAAAGGGAGAGCCCTGGGGCTCATTGAAAAGCCAGGTGTACCTAGTCAAAGAGGTACTGGACAGTCTTAAACCTATGTCAAAAATTAAGAGGAAAAAACTTGAGGGAGGACATTGAACTCCTCCTGTTTTTAACCCTTTGTGCACACACATGTGCACAGGCAATAAATATATAGGTAAGTATACACACACACAGAGAGAGAGAGAAAGAGAGAGAGAGAGGGAGAAAGAGAGAGAGAGAAAGAGAGAGAGAGAGAGAGAGAGAGAGGAGAGTAGGAGGGAGGAGGAAGGGGAGAGAGAAGGAGATGGAGAGAGAGAGAGGGAGAGGGAGGAGCTAAGGACAATCAATTGTAGCTGAAAGAAGAGTCAATTTTCTTCATGTATGCAGCCTCGGAGGGGCTACCCATGATCCAGTACACAAATGACCTCATGTGTATGAATATACTAACAGCACTACGTGGACTTTGTATGCTAAAATAAAAACCACACAATGGAGAGAAGGTATAGTGGTGAGAAAGACAGAGCTAGACCAGGAGGCAGGGGCATGAATTTGATAATGTTTTTTAAAGTTTAAAATTAAACATTCCTTCTAAAAACTAAAGGTATGTACCATATTGCGTCAATTTTCTGACTGGAGAACACACAATGCCAAAGGTCAAAGGCTGTCACCAGCAAGGGATGATGAAATATGATTAGTATGGGAAGATAGAAGATAACGTTTTGGAGTGATGGAAATGTTCAGACTTTTGATTATGGCAGGGATACAATTGCCTGTATTTAGATCTGTATGACCATTAGTATTAATTTCACCATGTATCATTAAGGGATAACCCACCAAATCTGGTGTGTTTTGTGCCCAACCTCATTAGCCATATTTTTAACAGAATTATTTCCTATTCAGTCTTCCTCCAGTGAGGAACCTCACACAGAGGGCAAATCCAGACTCTCAATTTAGGTGTTCTTAAACAAGAGCTGTATTTAGCTCAATACTTTCAACCTACTTCATGCGGAGGTCAGCCCAAGACTTTCCTACTTTTTAGTTGTCTGCAATCCTAATGTACCGGGCAGACTAAAGACTGGGGGCTTCTGCAAGGTTTCTTTTTCCAGGCATTTTGCTCCATGGAATCTGCTGTCTTTTTCACACATGCAAGGATCTTCATCATCATTGTTCATTCCCCTTCCTCATAAGAAGTAAAACTTGCACCAAGCTATTCATTGCTTCTTTTAGAGTGTACCATTAAAACTTTATTGGAAGTGACCGGAGAAGTGGCTAAGATGTTAAAATCATGCACAACTCTTATATTAGTTCCGAGCTCAGTTCCCATAACTCACAGGGCAAGTCCATAATAACCTGAAACATCCACTCCATGGGTATCCGATGCCTTGGGTTTCCATGGGAACCTACATTTGCATGCACATATCCCATCTCACATACCCACACACATATGATTCCAAAGTAATAATGCATTTTTTTTTACTTATTTGTGTTCTGTGTGAGTACACACATGCATGCACATGTGTGCATGCATACACACATGTGTACAGGTGCCCAGGGAGACCAGACGAGGAAGCATACCCCTTGGTGTTGGAATTATATGTTAGTGAGCCTCCTGATTGTATGCTGCATCAGACTCTGGTCCTCTGTAAGAGCACTGGCCATCTCTCTAGTTCTCCAACTCTGTGTCTGTTAGCTTCAGACATCCTTATCCAAGCCACTTTCATCAATATCTGAATGCTAGTCAGTAACCCTACCAGTCTCCCTGGTGTGCTCCTAACCTCCAGTTTCCTGCATAAATGCCCTCAGTGCTTCCGAGCAACCCCTTCCTGCCACTCTCCAGAGCTACATCCAGCCAGGCTTATCATCTCACTCTTTACTTACTTCCAGAAATTCTTCACAGGTCCCATGTTGGTTGCCATTCCTACCCCCGAGCCTTAAAACCTTAACGTGGTTTCTCTGCTTAAATTCTTGACTTTCCCTCTCATTTTCTGTATCTATTCATCCTTCTGTTTCAGTGAAAACTGCTGCTTTTAGACTTTAAGCTAGATTGCCACACTGCCACAATCTGGGTTATAACCTCCTTTTAGTGCCTATAATCACACCTCTAATTATGTTTCATAAATTCTGGCTTTTAGATGTTTAATGAAGCACTTTAAAGAAAATTCAGACTGCTCATTATTTTACCATAAACACTCCCCCCCCAACAGCTGCATTTTTCCCCATTTAACGCAACAGCTTTATCTTTATCATAGTATTTTTGCAGTACTTTCTCCTAAAATTTAGGTATGCTTTTCTCCTATGCAAATGTTTTTCAATATATAGACTGGTTAATGCTTTGTGGGAATTTTTTGGTGTGTATTCCTTTAATATATCATTGTTTGTGCCAAATATAAGAACTCTGTATAGTCCCGAATTTCAAAAAAAAATTTCCCATCCAACTTTACATAGACAGTTTTATGTAGATTGTATGAGAATCATGGGAATTGTAGCATCAAGTGCCAAACTCAGGTCAAAGCATTAGAGAATTTAGAGATAGGGAGTCCTGGAAATGGTGAGTATTAAAATTGTAAATACTATGACTTTTTAAAGAATTTCTTTTTGCAGGGCAGTGGTTGTGCACGCCTTTAATCCCAGCACTAGGGAGGCAGAGGCAGGTAAACTCTGAGTCCGAGGCCAACCTGGTCTACAGCGTGAGTTCCAGGATAGCCAGGGCTATACAGAGAAACCCTGTCTCTAAAAACCAATGAAAAAGAAAAAAAGAAAAAAAAAAGAGTTTCTAAATCAAAAAAAAAAAAAAATCAAACTCTGAGTACTCACTCACTCTGAGCGGGAACAAATGTCTATTTCAGAAAATTATAGTACCTTGGACCTGGAGCTATGAATCAGTAGGTATGAGCACTTGCTGCATTTCTAAGTGGCCAAGTTTTGAATCCCAGCACAACATGGTGACTCACAACACCCTGTTTGTAAGTCTACATCCCAGGGCATCTGATGCCCTTTTCTGGCCTCCATGTCCACTGCATGCATGGAGTGCACAGACATGCATGTAGGCAAGACACTTCACCCACAGAAAATAAAAACAAATAGATCTTATTTTCAAAAGAAAGCTACAGTAACTCTAGATTTATACATGAGTTATCCTTTGCTTTTCTTTCCAAACCATATAAGCAGGAGAACTGTTGGAGTGAGTTTTAATACTTTTTTGCATTTTTTTGGGGGGGGGAGGCAATGGCAAAAGTAACAACACTCAGGACTTGACTCTTTCTTTTCACCTTGTGAAATTCATGTATCAAGCTCAGCAGTTAACACCTTTATCAATGTACCATCTAACCTGCTCAATATAGGGAATCTCTAGAAACGCTTGTCAAAACACTTCAAATACTGATAGGAGTACCACGCATAGTGAAAGAGTCTGATATATCTTAGTTTATGTTTTTGTCTTCTTTTAAGTTTTATACTCACTATCTATTGAGCTACACTTTACACAAAATAGGATATATGGGCCGTAGGTTCATTGTTTATTAATGGATGTTCAATGGCTCCAGAATTCTTTGATGAAAAATCTATCTTATGCTCAGTGAGTGGCATTTGTTTAACTTTTTCATATGGCTCCATGTCTGGATCCTCCATTCTATCTCTTCATCTATTAGCAACTTCTCCACTGATGCTTGTGTTGATTCCCAGAGCTATACAATAATAATACAGTGATCAATCATACTTTGCTCACCTTTTCCAAGATTATTCTATTATTTTAAAATCTTTATCTTTTTCCTGTTTATTTTTATTTTTATTTCTTATACTGTGTGCATAGGCACATATAAGCATGTGTGTGCATGCATGTGAATGCTTATGTATGCATGCATGTGTGGATGCATGTGTCCATGTGTATGTGTGTATGAGAGAGAGAGAGAGAAAGAGAGAGAGAGAGAGAGACAGAGACAGAGACAGAGACAGAGAGAAAGAGAGATGAAGAGATAGAGTAAGTGATGGTGCACACATGGCACTGCACACGTATAGAAGTTTAAAAACAGCACACTGGAATAGTTTCTTTCCTTCTGCCTTTTGAAACAGGGTCTCTCCTTATTTTTGCCCTCTATGTTCTGTAGTCTGGCTAAATGCAAGGTTTCCTGTCTGTGGTCCTAACTTGTTTGATCCTAGAATTAAATTCCACTGACCACATTCAGCTTGTTTGTGGATTCCAGTGATAGAACTCAGATTATCAGGCTTGCAATGTAAGTGCTATACTCACTGATCTCAGCAGCCTGGGCTTCTGAATTTCTATATAAACTTAAAACTAAATTCCTCCAAATGAAAACAAACCAAACTGACCAGCATTTTATTAGGTTTTTCATTAAGCCTTTATTTCAATTTGACAATGTAGAAGATCTTTTATTATTTTGAGTCTGAGTGTGTGATAATTTTATGTATGTATTTATACATATATACATACACATGCATCATATACAAATATTATATACATTTTGTAATGTTTGTCAAAGAAAAAATCAAAGCACACATCAAGTATATGTATATATATATGTGTGTGTTTTCTATGATTTCTTTTCTCTGGCACATACATATATAGTGTATATATTATATATAGGAATATAATCTATGAATAGTAAATATATATTGTCTATACATATATTTCTATATATTGTATATATTTTATAAAAAATATATGGCATATATTATATAAAATATATTGTAAATATATAGCATATATTATATGTAAATATGTATTATATGTGTATAATATATAAATTAAGTAAATATACATATGTATGTATGTGTATATATATATGCACATACATATATATATGTGTGTCTGTGTGTAAAATCACCATCAATATTTGGTTAAGTGTCCAACTAAGTATGATAGTCACTGGCAATTATTCATAATGTTGGTTTGCAGCTGTTCACTGATGTGACATGAAACAGGTGATTGCTTTGTATGTGTGGAACTCATTCCTTAAGAGATGGGTGAACTGAGATCTAAGACAATTTTGTAGCTTCTGTGATTTTATAAAGTTATCAGCTACAAAGAGAGATCACCTCAAGTTTGTTTTCTGTTTACCTTTCATTTCTTATTTACATTCTAAGACAGTGTTCAGCATTTCCATTGATGAAAAAAAAAATAAGTTGGGATTAGGCATACCTACAGTTTTGTTACCTCAAATGAAAATTGTTCCATGAATATCTTACTTACCTTCATGGAGAAGTATTTACTTATTCACTATTAAACACAATACTAATTTTAGTTATATTGGAGGTAATGCTGCTCTCAATTTGAGATAATTATCTTACATATTTAAGATATTTCATAATCTATAGGCACTAGGTTTTTGTGACATGGATTTTAAAAGATTCAATCTCTCTCTCTCTCTCTCTCTCTCTCTCTCTCTCTCTCTCTCTCCCTCCCTCTCCCCCCTCTCTGTGTGTGTGGTGTGTGTATGTTTTGTTTTCATGTAGGTATATTTAACATGTATATGCCTGATGTAGAATGCCAGAAGAAGATATTCCATACCCTAGAATGGGAGTTAGTGATGATTCTAAGCTGCCAGGTAGATACTGGGAATCAAAACTTGATCCTTTAGGAGAGTACTTAAGTGTCCTTAACCATTAAGCCCTCTTTTGAGCCCTCAACTATTTTTTGTATCTTAGGTGACATAATAATATGATTTTCATTTTTATTTAAATTATGTTTTATGTTGATGAAATTTTCATATGTTTGATCAAACTCCCATTCCAAGAATGTATTTGGCTTGAACTAAGTTGGTCACACTACATAAATCTGATTGGACTCCCCAAGCTTCTCTGTCAATATCTTATTGAGTATTTAGACCTGTATGTTCTAGAAACAACAGTAAACAAATTTGTAATGTTTTTTTCTAATAACTGTGGCTGTCTTTAACACTAGACTGACTTTAAGACATATGCTATCATGATATTATTCTTCTTTTGCACAGGAAAATAATGTAGCAGCTTTGCATATTCTTTATTAAATAATTGGTAAAATATCTTGGCAGACATTTTAGAGACTATTTTGTGAGATAGCTCTCTAACTGTGAGTTTAATTTCTTTGGTGACAGAGTGCTGTTTGGTAGGTTTAAAAAAACAAATTTCAAGGAATGGGTCCATTTGTGCCAATATTGAATTTAAGAACCTAAAATATCTAGTTGTTTAATTTATGGTACAAATATATTCCCCTATTGGCTTTTAACAGAGGCAGGATATGTAGTAGTAACACTTATGTTACTCAAGGGAGTTTTGATTTCTGTCTTCTTTATTTTTATTGTTAATCTGTTATCCTACTGGTTCATCAATTTTCTTGATTTCCTTTTCAAAAATAAACTATTATTTCACAGGCACTTCCCCCATTGCTTTTCTATTTTCAACCTCATTGATTTTTCAACCTTGTATACATATATATTTATGTGTGATTTCTTTCTTCTGGCTTTGGGTCTATTTGTCTCTATATGACAGAAGCTCAATAAGTGAATGGATTGGGGTGGGAGGAGTTAGGGTTCCTTTTTTTGTCATTCGCTCAGAATCACAAATTTTTGAGGTGATTTCTAGAAATATTTTACTGAATATTCTTTGCATCCAACTATGTTTGAGAGAAGATCAGTTTCAGTTTCAGAGGTCAAACTTTTTCCTGATGGGATGATTTCTGTGGTAGTACTGGGTGTGTAACTCTTCCCAATTTTTCTGTTCAGAGAATAGAAGGGGTTTTATATATAGGTACCAGGATGTTGCCTCACTAGTGGGGAAAGACCTATCAAGTTTACAGCTTTTCAAAATGGGTACTATCTATCCTGACTCTCTCACATATTCAGGACATGGCTTCATTATGGCACCTGTTTGTGAGGGTTCCTCTATTATTTCTTATTCCCACTAGAATTCCAGTAGAAAAGAAAATAAGAATCATATCACCTACTCATGGGGAATTCCTTGGTCAAACTAGATGCTATCACTAGTTCATACAGCTGGATCCATCCAAATACCTTCTGATCTCTTTGAAAGAGAGAAAGCCTCAGGATGTGTAGAGAAGATGGATTTGCCTTGGCTGAGTATTTTGGGTGAAGTTCCCTACAACTCTTTCTTTGTTCTACTCATTTAGTTTTCTGCTGTAATGAGAATTATCATTGAATCCAAGAGGAAAATGATTCATTTGGGTGTGTAACAATGCATGGTGTAGGTCATCTTCAGTTTGGAGTGGTCAGAACTTTTCATGGACAGAAATCCACATGCCATTCATGTTTTTGTTGCTGTTGTTCTTTACATTATCCTCAGGTAAACAGTTGTGTGTTGAAAGAAGATTGTGCATTGGGAAGAACACATTGTTCCCAAACTAAGTCTCTAATTAAAAATTGGTGACTTTCTTTCCTCCTGACTTCCTTCCTTCCTTCACATCATTGGTATTCTTGAATACTGACACTAGAGTTTAAGTTAATTGGGTCTTGAGGTGACTTTTAACTTGAAGGTCTGCCCTATAAAATGGTGCTTAGACTAGGAGGCTTCATGAGGATCAAGTTATTATTTTAGTTAAAAATCATTCATGGGTGGTACATCCTATGATATCAAATAATTATTCATCTAAGCTTGTACACCACATTTTAAGTTGTTTTAATATTGGCCAGCTGATCTATCTCTATTATTTTGAATCTCTAAATAAGGAATCTTTGCCAAAATCATCAAATTTATTTTTAAAATTTATTGTATACATGCAACTGTATCAGCAGTATTTTGTGTGCACCAAATATACATAAGAGCCTATCAACAGGAGAGGGCATCAAATCTCTTGAAAACAGAACTACAAGAAATTGCGAGGCACCACATGTGTTCTAGCAACTGAACCTAAGTCCTCTTCATGAGCAATAAGTGCACATATCCAATGAGCCATCTGTATAGCCCACAATTGCAATTGTTAATCTTACGTCCTATAATTCACATAATATTGTTAGATGCATATAATGTCAGATTGTCACTAAAACAGTTAAACCAGAAGGGAAAAAAAGCTAATCTGCCATTGTAATCATGGTTAGAAGGGACATTTTACAGTTGATCAATTAGTTACTATTTCCTTGTTACAACCAATTATACTTTTCAAATGTTCAGTCACTGGTCTCTTATACTCTCCACTGTGATTCCTCTGTCAAAATAGAATCTGCTAAGAGGGACAAACAACAGCATATTACATGAGTACTTGGTTGTCTTTCTCTGCTAATTTTATATGACAACAAAAATATTGACTATTAATATAAATACAATAGCAAACCTTATTTAAAAGAACAGAACTATTTCATTCATTTGTTTCCAGTAATTATAAGAAATCTTAATGTTACTGGAGGGCTCATCATCATCACCTACATCTGTTGCTTCTTTCTGCTTTACACAAGTTCAGTAGAGTCTATTCTGCACATGTTTCTAACAGATATAAATCAATTGTTTTTCTGCTGCTTCTTTACATACCTTCTAGTAACATCCTTTTCCTCATTTCTTCAAATCCAGGTCATCGTGTGGTCCTAGCAGGTGACAGCTACCATTGGATTTGACCATCTTTTCATTTAACAGCTTCTCATTGACTAAAAAAAAATGTGTGGCACCTCCCTTCTGATGGCACATGTCTCCTTATGCCACACAAAGTTACTACGCACCACTTTCCATATGTACAATTTACTCAAATGGTTTGCTGCCATTTTGAAGGTTCTGTCTTTGTTTCAAACGAACTATTCCCTTTATTATGATCACCTCACAAATCAACAGCAGTATCAGTATGCAATATTGCCATTGCCCATGGATCATCAACAGCAAAAAGTTGTATTTATGAAGCAGGAGATCCTACTTTGGGAAACTATTTTAAGAGCAATTAGCTAGAGACTCATTCTGCTTTACCAAAGTAAATCCTAGGCCACTTTCTTCATAATGCTTTTATCAGATGCCATATACTGAACCCACATAGTTCTGTATAGTCATTAAAGTAATGGCTCTGCACTCCCTTTTCAATAGTTACAGCATAGTACATCCTCATCCTACTCTGCACACTTCCAGAGGTTAAAGCATTTAATTCATCTCTGATCTCCTATTATCCTTAGGATAAAGCCAATCTTTATTTTCCTTACTTAAGGGAGAGCTGCATGTTTTGAAATCTAACAAATATTGTAGTAAATCTGAAGGGATCTGAAACAAAGGCAACTTGGACAAAACTAAAGGCCATTGAGACCAGTACAGCAAAGGAAGATGAAGGATTACTGAACAAGACAAGGAGTCGGGTGCTGACTGAAGCTGGAAAAACCCCTTTAAGCCTGTGCCAGAGGCAGAAAGTGGAGAAGTATTATTGCAGTTATTAAAATCTGCCATGGACAGAAAAGAGGGAATCGAGGACCTATCTTCATCTCTGATTCAAACTCTTTCATATCCTTCCCAGGATTGTCAATCTCTGTCTACTTTCTGCTTCTATCAATAATTCAAACTGTTCCATGCTTTTCACATTACATTATGGGTCAGTTAAAGGCACTCAGCATTTCTTTGTGCCTCTTAGGTTCATCATGGTGACTACCATCTACATTTTCAACAGTAATAGAGTATTCATTAAAATAATGAAGCACCAAAGGAGATCAATAATTAGAGGATCAGTGGGCATTAGTAATAACTCAGATCCATTTGATTTCCACAATACATAGACTTTTACCATTTCTATTCTGTGAGTCTATTTTCTGAAACCCATGCAGGCCTCATAAGTCTGTGGTATATTCCTTTTGTCTCTCCAATAGAACTTACTGTCTTTGAAGATCTGAAAATGATAGATAGAGAACCTCAATAGGATACAACCATGAATTCCTGTTAGTAAATGAAAGTGGAAGCTTAAAATCTTTGTATGCAAGTCATAGAAATTGGTGGGTCTAAGCAATGTAGTGAGAACCCTGGCCTTCAACTGTTAAAATCCATGCATCTTTCTCTCATTATCATTCACCTTTTCCTATAGCCACTATGAGGGACTAATGGACTTTCTGGATCCCTGATTTAAGACACAAGATGGCAAATGAGTTTGTACCTCATACAGACCTATCTCACAGCAGGAACAACTATTTTCGATGTGTTACAATTTTTGTTTAACACAGTTGTGGCTTTTGTGCTAGTCAGTCAGTTGAGAAAACTTGAAAAACAAGGATTTTGTTGTTGTTGCCTAGTTCCCAGGTCAATGCCTCCTGGAGAGGCAGCAGGTCTCATTCAAACCCTTCAGATTCTCTCTAATGAACTGATGCTGTTGTCTAAAGCTCGGACTTGTCCACCAGCAGCTTTAAATCAATCCATGTTACAGAGCTGTTGCATTTTAAAACAAAATAAAAGCCCATGGAGAAAAAGAATGTGCATTCTAGCGAAGAATATGTTTACCATTTCCATTACAAAATTGATGTGGGTGAAATCCATAAACAGATATTACCTAAGAGTTTTTAGACAATAGCACATAGTTACTAAATTTCACTGGACCTTAAATATTTTCAATAGTTTTTTTCTCACGAGATTCTAAATAAATACAATAATTAACATGTAGAGTTATAAAGAAAGAATACAGGAAGTCAGTCTGATCCCCTCCATTTTTCTGTATGAACTCCTTAAGATATTAGCGTGGTAGATTATATGAGTGAATTACTTAAAAATGCAGGCACAGTTCTTACTCCATAATAATATCTCAATAGTATTATGTACCTGATTTCAAAAGTCACACACAAACACCATACTCTGTGATTTTAATACTCACTGGAAAACATTTTAAACATACTATATTATCTACTTGTAACTTAATAAAACATGGCTATGGAACCTAAGATAGCACATTCTGATGTCTCTACTGTTCAAATTATAGAGGCCTCGCCCAAGAGAATAATGTAACTAAAGGAAGCTGAGCCAAGAGGCGAGGCAGAGGATTGATGTGACTGAATGACAGGAAGGACAACTCTTGAATTGAAAATCCAGATGCTGAAGACCATCTGCCTTTCATCTCAGCCAGAGTTCGATCAAAAACACTTCCTCAGCAGATACTGGACACAGAGGACAGATTATGAAAGGTTACTGCTTAGGAAAAGATCCATATTATGTCATGAATCTATACGTTACAACCATTGAGCATCAAAAGCAAGTCTTGAGGATGCCAGCCAGGTATTTATGCATGCTGTTGTTGTGCCACTACTTCCGAGTGTGTTGGACTCTGCCATAGTTAGCTTCTACTGTCAACCTGACTGACATAAACCTAGAGTGACCAATTAAGAGGGACCCTCAACTAAGGAATTACTTTCATTAGTTTGGGCTATAAAATGACATGGCATTTTAGTAATTGCTAATTGATGTAGGAAGGCTCAGCTCACTATGATCTATGATATCTCTGGCTGGTTGAACCTGGGAAGAATTACACCTGTAGCTAAATATGGGCCTGGGATCACACCAAGCAGCATTTCTTTATGGCCTCTGGTTCAGTTTCTGATGCCTCCAAGTCCCTACCTTGAGTTCTTATGTTGGCATCACTCAGTGATGGGCCATAATTATAAATCAAATAAATTGGTTCTCCTAATATGGTTTTGGTCATGGTGCATCCCACAGCAACAGAAAGTACATTAGATGTACTTTACATTAGACAACTAGATTAATTGTCTTTTAAGAAAGACATTTTCCAAACTCTCCTTAAAACATGTCAGTTTCCTAGTAAAAGTAACTGGGTCTTAAATGTTTTCCACCATACTGAGGAAAGCAGCTGGTACCTGGCTGTTCTTTGGGATCTTGTAACTGATTCGAAAAATTACTTTCTGTTAGGCATGAAGTTGCACTGGGTAGTACAAATATTACATACTTGTACATGGGCACTGCATATTGTGAATGCAGGTAGGAGGAAAATAAACATAAATCAAGGCCTGTTCCATTGCTATTCCTGTTTCTGGTTAGTCTATGGGATGGCTACATAACTGGAAGAAAAAAACAGAACCAAAATATAAAGGCAGGAGATGATTAAAATAAAAAAGAGAATATTGTCTTCCAATATCAACTAATCAGACAGCAAGAAAGCGAACTTTCCCTGCTTGTATGATAGAAGAAAGAATGTAAGAAGTACTACGAGATGTACTTTTGATTAATTCAATGTATTGCATCTCTTCTTCCATATTTTCCAGAATCATATTCATGTGTCAACACATTTCTCTGTTTAAAAAATAAAGTTACAGTATTTGCTTTGCCTGTGTATCAGCTTCCCTTCCCAACAATAGCATATTTACTTTTATGACACCCTTGCCCAAGCCTCATTAATGCATAGGAACCTTACAGAAATCAACCAATCACTAAATTCTTCCCATTGGTCCAGAACTGGATACGACTCTGATTCTTGTAGGGCAGGGTAATGTTTGGGATCTGTATTTCAACCTTCAAGCAAAACAAGTTTCTAGACTCTCAAGAGGGCTAAACTTGGAGTGCTAGCTGCCATGTACTATAACTGGTAGGAAAAACTGGGAATGGGCAGACACTAAGAACCAATGGCATCAAGTGAACTATTGTACCCATTGAAGGCTGTAGCTCACTTACCCAGGACAATTTAGAATCAAGAATTAGAATTATTTAAGACTTTAAGCTAGTTCTGATTGGATTCGCCAGTAAGAGAATCCAAGCTAAACAAGTAGAGCAATGTAGCAAAAGAAGAGAAATGTGGACAAAGAAGGAATATGATGAGAAAGAGTTCTTCATGAAAAGTGGGAAGGAAGAGGAGGTTGTAGACACAGAAGATGTGCTTGCTGAACAGTGTGTTAATCTAATGGACGACAGATGATCTGCATAAGGACTGGACATATTCTCAAAGCACAAAGCTTGGGACTCTGACATCATGGAAATAGAATGTGATAAATCTATGCATAATGTACAAATGACAATAATGGGCATATTCAAGAAACACAAAGAGAATATGATAAAGAAATGTAATCAAGTCCTCACATTTTATGCTGAAGCTATTAGGATGGATCTGGATATATAACTGTTTTGACAGTGGGAAAACAGACCATGCCTAATTATGCATCTTAATATTCACATGTATTTGAATGGGAGTGCAAAGCGTAGGTGAACAGTCATTGAAGACATTTTTTCCAATGAAGCTCAGCTGAAGGAAGCACTATGCTAGCACGCTGTCTGTATGACAACCTGGAGCTAAGTGCATCTTCTAGGGCACCTCTCAGTATACTCATTAAAACAAACTTTCTAGTGAACTTGTTGATTGGAAGTCATTAACAAGATATTAAGAATAAAAGACAGTCAAAGGAGCTAAGTATATCTGTTGATGTAAAATCACCATATATTAGTGTTCTTTGTAAGAGAGAATATTCAGTGAGAAAGTGACAGATAATGTTGTTAGTCACAGTCTCCACACATAAAGGAGAGAAAATGATTAGTACTCACTCCAGGAGGTTTTTATTAACAATTTCACTAATTAAATAACCAAAGTGTTGAAATAGTCCATTTTATAGTTTAGGGGATTTTGAAATTGAAAGTTCCAAGGCTAATTTGTAGAAAACATATTTTTACAAAAAAAATTACTTTTAAGTAGTATATTATTTTTTATTTGATAGAATGAATTAGAGCAAACAATACATAAAACCAAACAAAAAAAAAAGAAAAAAGAAAAAAGGAAAAAAACACAAGTGATATCAAATGTCTTTTGTAAGAGAAAAGTTATTCTGAAATGAACCACCAGGCAAGATATTCCTTACCAGATGCAGGATTAGGAACCAATGTAGGGCAAATAGCACCTTTGTCAAAGAAAGCCACTTTGCAGTTTTCAACTGTAATTCTAGTACTAGCAAATGGAGATAAAAGAGAGAAGAGACCGAGCATAAAATTTTCCAAAGAAATCATTCTTTTAAAAAATTACAGATTTCATATAAAATTGTAAGGACATTTCCAACATTTGCAATGTATAATCCTAGAGGTAAAATGGATGAATATCACACCGGGACAATTAAATGGATGCTCGCATGGAAGAAGAAATTAGAGAATATTTTCTTTTTTTTAATTTTCTTTTTTTTATTAGATATTTTCATTATTTACATGTCATATGATATCCCCTTTCCCAGTTTCCCCTCTGAAAAGAAAAAGGAAATAAATAAAGTAAACAAAAACAAAAACAAAAACAAGTCAGGAAAATATTTTCAGTACTCTACAGCAGGAGAACACAACAGCCTGGAAATGATGTTTCAGGTACTTCGGATGTGCTATCAAACACCACACACATTCAACAGTACTTTTGCTCACATTAAAAGGGAGAGTCCTTTCATAGCCATTTGGTTTTACTTGTCTCTGCTCCACCCAAGACCTAGCTACTCCTTCACCAGGCAGACCTGTCTTCAACACACATGCTGCAACTGCCTAACTACAGTCCAGAAATTGCCTTTAGAGTTTGATGAACTTATTCGTTAAATCCCAATAGAATAAGAATATAGAAACACTCCTATAGTGAATAAGGAGAGGAGAGAAAACAAAAAACAAAAAACAAAAAAAGCAAAGCAAAACAAAACAAAACAAGTGGATGCCTTCAAGATAAGATTCTATCTGAAGTTCAAGAAAATGAGGTTGATCTATCCTGAGGAGCATCCAATCTACTTCCACTAGAACGGCATTGTATTGGCAGAGGAATAAAAAAGCCATATAAGAAGAATATCAGCTAGTGAAAGGGCTAGATGGGTTTATGGTGATGGTGGCCTCGGGAAATTTTCAAGTGTCTAAGACACTAGACTCTCCAATAATATGGGATTTCAGAAAGTCATATTGTTTATAATCATACTCAACTTGGGAGGAAATGGAGCAGTTTTATAAAGACTGAAAGGGAGGATTTATTTTTTCTTCCATCCTGCCACAATCCATCCAAAAGGCATCTATAAAAGTCATCAGAAGATAAAGTAAGCTTAAGTTGATATCACAAATAAAAATCTCAAGTCTAGAGGTTTCCTATGACTGGCAATTGTTATAAAATGAAGTCCACTAAAAATAAGTAGCCTGGGCTATATACCTCATACATCTGTATTATGTTAATGACACAGAAAAAATATTAAATGTCCCATTTTATTATGAGGTCTAAAATTGCTTATCAGCTCCAACCATTGGAATATACTCTCTTAGGTCCCAAGGAGAGTGACTGTAAATAATTTCACATTCTATATAGGAA
The DNA here is from genome assembly GCF_008632895.1 of Mastomys coucha. Lineage (NCBI taxonomy): Eukaryota > Metazoa > Chordata > Mammalia > Rodentia > Muridae > Mastomys > Mastomys coucha. Next base: position 96,118,581 of record NW_022196903.1, read on the forward strand.
GCAAACTGCTTGTCTAGATGGGTGTGGCTCCATTTCAAAACCGGAATTCCCAGCTACACACCTTATCTCAGTCCTCAGAGTGAACTGGTTAGATTTTCCTATTGGGTGAATTGGATGGTATAAAACCATTCCGTTACCTGGCAAAGCTATCACTAGGAACAAAGAAAACAAAAACAAAACAAAACAAAATGATTAAACAATCAGTGTTAGTGTCACTAAATGCCAGCGGAGTACAACACAGGATTAGGGAAGGTTTTAGATACTAAAGTAACAGCACTGTGGTTACAGCAAACAAGTGCCACTTCTAAAGATCAACATCTACAGACACGTGACAGATGACTCCCCTTCAGATGACAGATTTTGGAGAAGTTTAAACATTACTTTCCAATCCTTAAATTACATTGCCTTACAAAAATAGAGTTTCCAAGCCTGTCATTTAGTTGTTAGTCTCAACAAGCACTGCCTGCAAGGGGAAAAAAAGAAAAAAAAAAAAGAAAGAAAGGCTAGAGGATTCTAAAGACCATTGTTTCGGTGTGATGTTGGGAAAATTCTCACAACACAGAGACCAAATAACATGTTATTGTAAGCTCTCAGCTATTTCAAATCAAGAAGCCATTTAAATGAGCTTTATTCCTAAATGTTGGCATAACTCCTAAAACATAATGGAATGAGAGAATCAGAGAATGTTTAAAATAATACACTTGGTCCTTCCCTAAAAATGAAGAAAATAAAGTCCAAGAAATCAAGCTACTCCTATTCAAGGGCAAAATAAGGTTAGAAGAAAGTTTGTCCACTGTTAACCATGGGTATGATTATTCCAGGAGTCTTCCACATCACACATAGCAGCTGTGACCCTCAACTTGAAACCCCTAGTCACAAGTCAATTAATTAATGATTTCTATCTATAGGCTTTGCATATTAAAAGTAGTATATAGAAAAAATGGGAGGAGAGAGCAGAACTCACTAATGCAAAGGAAAAGACCCAATGCTCTAAGACTACCTTCCACCAGAACAGAAAGAAGCACTAGGTTAGAAGAACAAGTAATGACAAATGCTTATTAAGTCTGAGGTAAGTCTCAAGCACTTCGTATGGATTCTTATAAAAAATCTGATTATATTTTTAAAAGTTGAAAATAGAGAGGTATACATACAACAAAAAATTAAAATATACCCATACAATGATTTATTTTTAAAAAAGCAGCATTGTGTACTGTACTAAAAAAAAAAAAAGTGGCCCATTTGTAAACCCAACTGGCTGATGAACGATGGATGAAGAAGATGTTACATAACAAACAGAGGACCACATGGATAGTACTCAGAAATAGACAAGAAAAAAGTATCAATATATGCTATGCCACGAGTAATTCTTTAAAACAAAAGGAAAAGAGAGCAAAGGCAAGCTAACCACCATCAATCTTTCGTTTCCCAACTGTGGATGAAACATGATTACGTTCAAGGTCCTTCTACCATGGATGTCTTATCAAGAAGGATCCTACTCTGAATCAGGAGCTAAATCGAGCCCTTCTTTTCTTAGACTGCCTGGTGTCCGGTAGTTTGCCACAATAATGAGTAATGAAATAGTAGGCTTCAATAAGGAATCCACAGGCAAGACCTGACTGATGCGAATGTTCAGAAGGAAGGCAGCAAGTCAAACACCAATCTAAAGGAAATGGCATTTTACAGGTCACCTAGTCAATGGATTTAATTACAAGCATGATCTCTGGCAGCTAATTGCCACCATTCCTGCAACTATCCCAAGCACCAACAAAAGACCTAACAAATAAACTGTCTGGTCTTCCAACATCACCTATCTTGATAAACAACACTATCACCCAACCACCCAATTCTATGAGAGAGTAGTCCATACCACAACATCAAATCTACAAGCATCCTGTATCATTTATGTGTATTCTCTCTCCTTTAACACGCATCAACTGTATAAACCAAGATAATCAGTTTCTAGATCCCTCTAATTCTGAGTGCTTGCATGATTTGTCCCCTCTGATTTAATTGCCAAAGAGCAACCTCTATAAATCAAACAACTCACTCTGCTTAATTCCCTCTGATGTGCTTAAAATAAGAAGGCTTACATGCACTTGAACTATCTATCCAGTGAGCACATTCAGACAAATTATTTGATGTCATCATGACTTGCACTGGAATAGTCTTCATTTCTTTACCTCATATTGGATTCTTAATATCAATAAACATAAAAGAGTAAGTAAAAGGGTTATTAACTAAATACAGGTTGTGAGAAAAGAATGCATTAATGTGATTAAATTCTATTCCCAATTAAAGCCTCAGCTCTATTAAACAACAACATTATCCAGCACCTAGATATTTTGACATGCCTGGTTCTTAGAATTACCCAACAGATGGTCACTGAGTAAATATGTAAACTTTGTTCCAGACGTCTACAATTTCTTCTAATTGTTTACCTTTATCATTATGATGTCACAGTAAAAGATGTTTTGATTATATCTGTTGTCATCATTGAGCCATTTGCTGGCTTCTGAATGGGATAACAGAGATACAGAAGGCCTAAGAGGATCACAAATGAAACTTAAACACTTTCTTCAAATGGAAACAAATGATGGTGTTTAGAGAAAACAGACTATTCTGATTTAGAAAATCATAATAGGCATGTTAACAGTCTATCTTGATTTCCCATACATATTTGTATTTTAAGAATATGTGAGTGAGAACACATGAACATTAAGTAGAAATTAAATTAAATATATCTTTCAGGGGAATATCCTCAATTAAATAGATGGGACTTGATATATTATTGCTTGCTATTTCATGAATATTCTATCTGCATAGCACAAAAGCATTCCATGTATGGAAAACTACAAAATGAATTTTATATATATATATGTATATATATATATATACATATATATACATATGTATATATAGTATATATATGTATATAGTATGTTGTATTCTATAGAAATCATTCTAAAAATATTAAATATGGGTAGGTGGTGGCTCCTATCTCTAGTCTCAACACTTGAAAGAAGGAGTAAAATGAGTTCTGAGAGTTTTAGGTTAGCATAAACTACAGAGTAAGTTCTAGGATATCCTGGGCTATACTGTGAAATTCTGTCTGGAAACACCATAAACAAGCAGACAAACAAAACTAAAATCACATGTTTCCTATATGATAGGATTAAAAATATCTATTTAATTAAAACATTTAAAGTTTTGAATTAGTGATATATGACTTGTATAATGAGCTGTAGTCCTTTGTTTTAATTTAAGTTGTTTTTAGACCAGCAGGGCACAGCAGCATCAAATTTCATCAAAGTCACTTATGTTCAAAGTCGAAATGCACGTTTTTCAGCTGCATTGTTTATCTCTGGAAGTGGGGCTGCCTATAACTCTCTGAGAACAGGGCTCCAACTAATTATAACTCAAGGTTCGCTAATTAGTCTTCCATATCTTTTCTTTTCAGATAACAGCCAGCCACAGTTGGGGTCAACTTTTAAACTTTCTGCATTTGTTTAAGCTTCTGTCCAACTTCTAATTTCCAAGTCTCACTACACTTTTAAATACTATAATATAATAAAGTAAAAATTGTGCTACCCCTCAGTTGACAGGGAAAGAGAAATCTCTGCCAGGGCAACATGGTCAATTTCTGCTTTATATAAAATGATTACAAATGGATGGAGCAGAAAAACAAGAAAAACCATCTCTTTGCTCAGAAAATACTTCTTCTTCTATGTACCTTCTTAAGAGAGCAAAGTGATAATTTGATATAATCCTTTCTAATTTCTTAGGTGTCTCTTCTCAATGTCTAAGTCCCAAGTCCCTGACTGATAAGCCCTAGGTGGCTATGTTTTGTTTGATTCTTGTTTAGTGTAATACAGAAGTAGTTGATTTTTAAATCACATAGTCTGCAAAGCCAAGCCATTTTCAACAAGGCATCCTTGGCAAATGATAAGCTCTAATTTCATGGGTCCTCAATTTCTCATTCATTATTTCATACATTGAACAGATATTGAATGAACACTTGTTAAATTCCAGGCCATCTGCTGGGTTCTAAGACTATAGCAGTGATCAGCATAATCTTTCAATCATGTAAATTAGAGAGAAATAAATACAAATATGTAAAATTTGTGGCAAGGGTCAAGGCCTTGATGAAAATACAGAGGGTAGTAAGTGGCTTCTAGGAACTGACACTGATGGTGGTCCAAATGAACCAAGTAAACCACAGGGGAAGGGATGTGCAGCAAAGGCCCTGAGGACATTCCCTGTACTCAGAAGAACAGAAAGGAAAGGGAGAATTAAAAGGTCCTTATGGTGAGCAAGACTGAACCTTGGATGTCAATGGAAAGACTGAAATTTTTCCTGATTCTCACAAAGAACAATTAAAGAGATTTTGTTTTGTTTTGTTTGCTCACTTTATTTTTTGTTTTCAAGAAGGAGTGGAATTGAAAGTCAGTCTGCTTCGTGGATAGAAGCCTGAGAAGAATAGAGAAAGGGGAGGCTCTGAGGAGAAAGAAATGGCTAAAACATGTTAGCGGGGAAACTAAAATACAGGAAGTGAGAGACATGTCTGACACCATCAAAAAGTGGTAGAGCATAGTGAAAGGGGTCCTGGCTGCAGACTGAAGACAAAGCAGGATGGTTTAATCAGGAAACGAGTCCATTATCAGAAACTGACAGTTCAGTAATGACTGAAGCTTAGAACTGAACAACCTCAAATTCTTTTACCAAACTTGATGACTCCAAATCCGATCTGGTTCAACCAGGCAGTTGACAAAATCAAACCAAAAATTCAACCAAATCAGTTGACAAAAGATAAGTTAGACAGAATCATTGATACAGACTAATGGAGAGCTGATGGAGGCTCATTTGAGAACAGAAAGGAGGAGAACTATGTAGTCTAAACGATGACAAAGCTGGAAAGCAGAGTGATGGGTGCACTTTCTATAGAGTGGACTTTTTCTCTAATGCATCCAAGAACCTACTAAGTTTCTTGGTCACTAATGTTGTTTACTGAACAAAATAGAAAGATTCTCAAGGAATGACAGAATAGTAGTTGCATGGTATTTGTAGGAATGCCAGCTAGATAAAAATTAATAGGTAAGATTAACAAAACCTGAAGTTGCAAAGTTGATTCATAAACAAATGTAAGGGTTCTTAGACTGGTTGCTAGGCAGAGCTCATGGGGAAACAGGAGGTGCAGTCTTGGTTCTCAAGAATTTCTACATACATCCTGAACCTTTGAAGGGCTGTGCTCCTTGCTCCACTACACACTCAGCAAAATAGTTACAATGTTTGTCCATGTCCTTTCTTGAAGTGAGATTATGATGGAAATGTGTGCCTTGTATCCATGTAAATAATATTAAACTCCATATATTCTACATTGTTCTTATATGTATAAAGCTGTAGCTGGATTTTCCCTGTCCAATTAATTTAAATATTGGTACAGCAGGAGGCCTATGAAAAAGAAAAGGGAGGTTGAGCAAAGAGTTCCAGGGACAGAAAGCAACTTAGGAGAGGGGAGAGAAGCAAAATGCAGGCCAACAAACAGGATGATTCAGATTCAGCATGGCTTTAAATAGTCACAGGTAGATATAATTTCATATAGGGATAAAATAATTGGAGTAACTTTTCTAATCTATGTGGGCAGCTTGTATCATTATCAATTGGCCCTGAAATTATTGTATGGGCATCTTGTGAGTTAAGAATTTATTGATACGTAAATCTGACTGATTAATTTTAAGTTTCTAGAGTTTTGTTTCTACTAGGCTGCTGGGTATTGTGGCTACTGACCAAAGGGTGGGCAGTCATTGTGTGGGGCTGGCATGGCAGTGACCTGCCAAGGGAACTTAGCGAGTTGGGCACATATGTTTTGGGAACTACTGGTCAGAGAGACTGACGACTTGAGAACACCATGCTGGTGCCATCTGGCCCACTAGTGGCCAGTGTAGTGCGGGAATTTGTTGGCTCTTTTTTTTTTAATATTTTCTGCAACATAGAGCTATGATAATCTTTTATCTTCTCATTTATAAAAATACACACAGCTTTTCCTTGGCCAATGAGATTCTCTACCATCATCGTCCTTTCTCTCTATTAATATATATAATATTATATTAATATAATATACAATTATATTATATTATTATTAATATATTAATATCAATGTTAATATATTAATATATATTAGAATTTCTATAATTAATATATATAAGAATATAATATATAAGGCTATCAATATATATAAGAATTTCGTGAACATTAGGAGCTTGATACAACACATGTTAATATGACTATCAAGACAGCTAACAATGGCTCTCTAGTAATACAATATAGATATCTTAGACAAAATGATAATTCATGTCCAGATCAGGCCAAATACAATAGCAGGAGAGTTCATCATGCTATAGAAAATGATATGCAATTTAAGACTAAAGACTTTCTTATTTTCTGGATGCTCCATTAGATGCTTTGTTGAATTTTTTTTTTGTACTATGATTGACCACAAATACCTAAAAAAGAATGTAAAGTGGCATTGAGTAAAGAATAGCTGTTGCATTTCACCTGGGGTGTTGTTCTACTCAACCCGAATCTCACAGGGATTAGATTTCCATGAGTCCCTAACATGCAATCAAGATCCATCAACTTCAGAATTAGTGAATTTCTTGATAAGATGCCCTGCCTAAAATACAGTATTTCAGATTCTTTTTTAATGTATAGTGTGGTGAGATGTTATGTCCGTTTTTCATGTAGTTCCTGATAAATAGGGATAAAGCAGTCCTCTTAGTCTTGTTTCAGCCTACACAATGGGAATAATTGGTCTTAATACACGGAATATCACATTTTTCATACATTTTTGCTCTTCTATTGGTGAATTCACTATTTACTCTCTGTTTCCTGTGTGTCAAAACATAACTGTGGATATGTAGTTTTCTAGGGAGAAAATGCAAATGAAACATAAGCTTTGCTCATGCATGGACTTCCGTGTCATTGGCCATGAGTTCAATGTAAATGAATCAAAAGCACTGAAATATCTCTAATAATGTAAAGTTATGTACTGTTTGATGATGACATAAGGATTATAGAGGGCTTTGTATTTGTAACTTTCATAACTGTGCACTACAAATTACATGAAGACTGACTAAATGGTTAGCTACATGGTGCCAATATAAGTTTGTAGTGGCACTCTAGTTGGTTATAGCCCTGAGATTCCTGGCAGCAGTGATAAAAGCTGCTGGGTATGGATATTCTTTCAACCAAAACTAACAAGGATCCCATATTTGCATAGGCATCTAGAAACTCTGCTGAAAAACAAATTTGCAACAATAAAGGCAAAAATATTCACCACCAATAAGAGATAGACGATCAGCAAGTCACAGAATAGTGCTTACAACAAGCTGAAGCAGGAAAGCATCAGTATAAAGGATAAAGGAAGAGTATCTGAATTCTTTATACTTTATGAAACCAAAGGAAAAAGTCATATCATCAGAAAAATCTGCGTTTGAATAGAAAACATGAACATATGAAAATGTCAAGACAGATAACTAGACACGAGAAACATGACATGAAGCTTATTGGAGGCTCCTTGGGTCAATGGTTCCCTGCTTGTAGCTTTAGTAACTATACACTACAAGTTGCATGGAAACTGAATAAAAGATTGGCTACATGGTTCCAATATACTAACATGCATTGACTAACTAGTGAGTTATATAAACTCACTAGTATTAAACATTTGACACTTGGTCTAATAACAAATTAGGCAGAACTCACAGGGAAAATAGTGAAAGAAAGAAGTATAAGTTACAGCTAAGGAGGTGACAGCAGACCATTGAGGCATGGAGAAGAAAATAAGAAAGAAGAGAAGGAAGAGATGGAAGATACCATGACAAAAGTTTGAATGTGTTTGAAGGGAAGCCCAAAGAAACAAAGACTGAATCCAGGGACATGAACAATAGAGAACATACACTGAAAGCTTCATGAAACATACTTCCTAGGAGAAATAATATAGAAATGAAAGTGTCTTATCTTTGTACTACATGATCTCTGGTACCCTCTAAGTGCTTCATATGCATAATTCACCTAATGGTGACACTTACTGAGAAAGATTCTGATATCTTGGCTTTATACACCAGGAGCCTGAAGCACAAGGGACACATTCTTCCCCCAACAACAGGCCTGGTAGTTGGGAGAGTAAGCTAAAGCCAAGATTGATTGCCTCTACTGTCTGGGACTTGAACTTCACACAAAATAATCTTTTAAAGAATGAGTGTTGCAGAAATATGCACTAAGGCCAATGGAAAAAAGGCAATAATAATCAAAGAGGCAGTACTAATCCTACCTAAACTAGCAGAAATCATTTCTAAAAGTAAACATCTGTCCTAACTTACTTTATACTGCTGTGGTAGAACAACCTGACAAAACCAACTTGAGGGAGAAAGTATTAATTTAGAACATAATGTCAGGTTACAATTTAGCATTGTGAGAATGTCTAACTAATGAGAACATAAATCAGCTTATCATATTGTATCCATAATAAAGAGAAGAGAAAGGATAGATGCATACATGCTTGAACTTAGCTTGCTCATCTACATTTCTAACCAGTACAGTATTCAAAGCCAATGAATGTTGCCACCCATAGTGTACTGAATAGTCCTTCATTAAGTAACTTAAAACTCCCACAAAAGCATGCCCACAGGTTAACCTGATCTATAATACCCCTCACTGGGACTTCCTTCATAAGAAACATATATGCTCCCAGAAAAGAAATTTCAAATACTAAATTATGTTAAATTATAAAAATAGTGAACTCTTGACAGTGAATAGATTCTATGGAAAGGGTAACTATCAGATATGTACCAAATGATGAGCCCACCAGGTTCTAATAAACAGTTCCATATGCATGGCCACATAGATAGTCCTATTTAAAGCCAGAGTGGCATATAACAAACAAAATGCCATAAATGTAGAAAAATGACTCCTAGGGAAGACTGAGAGATAACAGAGAGAGGAGGGAGATATAAGAAAATAGTGGGCTCTCTCTTACCCCTGATTCTCTCCCTTTCTTCTTACCCCTTGCTCCCCCTCTCTCCCCATTCCCTTTCCCCCTCTCGCCATGTGGTCATGGCTGGTCCCTACTTCTCTATTCTCTCTCCTTCTCGTTGGCTTTCTCAGCCTCTACTACCCTCTTAACTCCCCCTCATTATGCCCTAAATAAACTCTATTGTGTACAAAAAAGAAAGAAAATAGTGTGTAGAAGTAAAAAAAAAAAAGAAGAAGAAAACCTCTAGATTTGTATAAAGTTGTCAGAGAACAAATTTAACCAATTAACACCATATGCAAAGATTTCTGTTCCAAATATAACTGGAAAGGTATAAAGCAATTATCTTACTTTCAACAAAATGTATCCTAAAATAAAATCATGGAATTTTAAAATTTAAGGCCATTGGGTCTTTGAATGACAAATGAGAAATAAATATCTGAGCTGGGGAGAAAATGTGATATCAGATATTAAAACTCAATGGGAGTCTTCAAATAAAGAGTTGGCAATCTACCAAAGAGTACATGTAAATGCCAAAGGGAAATAGATTTAGAAGATCTGAAATAGTTGGAAAGAGCACCCATACTATCTCAGTTGCTCAAGACATATATCACAGGCTTCTTAAATAGAAAACCAAGGGGCGGGGAAGCATAAAATTTTACAATCAAAGACACATGGCCTGAAATCCATGAAGTAAATAGGATGTGAGATAAAACTTGTTCAAGAATCAAAAAATAAATGAATCCTGAAATTTCAGTATCATATTACAGAGAATTTCACTAAATTTCCTTGAGGAAAAAAAATGGTACTCTCTATATAGAACCCCATCAATCAAAATGAGATCAGAATTCCTAAGAACAGCAACAGAAAAAAAGCTAGGCAGAAGTGAATTTAATATTCTGATGAAAGTTACTTCCAGCATGGTATACAGTCCAGTCTTTCAGTCAACTATACTCTTATAACCATTCAGTACAGAAAGTCAAGCTAAAATGACTACATAATCCATCCTTTCTTGGTACACTGTGGACATTATACTCTAAAACTCTAAAAATTAGGAATGAGAAAAGAACGTCAAACACAAGGCCAAGAAGCACACCGAACATAGTTTCAGGAAGACATGCATCTGCTGTATGGGAAACAGTCTGTAATGTCATATTCCAAACAGCCTTAGGACATGTTGCCTAAGAACACTGTTAAAGGCATTTATGTTGCTTAAACTATGAGAGGGTTTGGGCAGACTTTTGTGTAAGAAAAAGAAAATATTTTTCTTTCTCCCTCTCTTCTCTCTTCTTCCACTTCCTCTTCATAATACTAGAGTATGTCCTCCATGTAGATGGACTAAAAGGTTGGGACTAACATCAAAATCTCAATAAAGTTACTAAGCCACTGTCAAAGAACAATTGACTCAAAGTAAAAACAAAAGTGCCGGAAAGGTATTTGATCAAGAGCACCTATAAAACTTAGAATATGGTTTGAAATAATGGCTCAGCTACTGTAGCGGATCCAAGTTTGGTTTGTAGTACCCACGTTCACTATACCTCCAGCGTTAGGAGATCCTACACTCTCTTCTGGCCTCTGTGGACAGACACTTCATTCACACATGCACCACATGCATGAAGACTCAGTCACACACACACACACACACACACACACACACACACACACACAATTTTAAAAATGAATAAATATTAAAGAAAAGATTTTTAAATCTAGGGTAAACTGCATATCACATAATGATATTATAATGCTATTTACATATTCCTAAATCAAGAGCAACTCTGCAATCCTCATCTAGAAATATCCATTCAATGTTTTCTATATACCAGAGTGAATTCAGTAAAATATATGAAAAGTATGTGGTAGGATCGAGGATTGACAAAGAACTAATCCCAAATTCTCTCTCAAAAAAATATCTTTTGCAAAGCAGAAAAGATAACAAAGTAACTAGCACAGACTTTATTTCCATCAGTAAAATATGGACTTTAGGTCCTGCAGTCCCTCTAATCCAGTTAACTGGATAATTTGGAGTAAATAACTAGACAACACTTGATTACAAGACATACAAAGTCAAACCCTAAGGATTGAAGGTTTATATCTGGGAAGTCAAATGTTAAAACTTCTATTAGTGCTTTAAGAGAAAAAAATTTTTTTTATTTCACAATAAAGACAGAAAACAATTGACAGAAATCAGGGAAGATAACTACAGAGTAAAAGACATCTTTTAAAACACAAAGCTAAGAACAGCTGCTCATTTGACTGTACTAACAAAATAATTAACTGTTGGCAAGCAAAAAATATATGTAAGTGATGAAAAAAGTCATTTGTAACCCTGAGACATCCACAGCTGGGTGAGCGGCTAGGAACTAGGTAGCTAATGGCTGCTGGTGGGGTGTAGTCATGTTTCCTTGAAGTTGTAGGGCTGCTAAATTGCCAGTGCTCACGTGAAATATCACCACATCATGTCCATGGAGATAGCATTAATTGACTCAATAGTTATTAAAAAGAAAAAGACAAAAGAAAACATGAAGGTGGGAAGGGTTTGTGTTGACTGTATTCAGGAGGTATTAGATTGGGGAGGAGGAGGTGGAAATGATCAAGATACTGTTGCAGCCCCTTAGGACGAACAATATGAACTAACTAGTACTCTTAGAGCTCCCAGGGACTAAACCACCAACCTAAGAGTACACATGGTGGGACTCATGGCTCCAGCTGCATATGCAGCACAGGATGACCGAGTCGGTCATCAATGAGAGGAGAGACCCTTGGTCCTGTGAAGGTTCTATGCCCCACTGTAAGGGATGCCAGCACCCGAAAATGGGAGAGGGTGGGTTGGTGGGCAGGAGGAGGGGAAGGAACAGGTTTTTTTTTTTCCCAGAGGGGAAACGGGGAAAGAAGATATCATTTGAAATGTAAATAAGGAAAATATCTAATAAAAAAAGATACTGTGTGTGAGTGTGTGGATGTGTGTGTGTGTGTGTGTGTGTGTGTATGATCATTGAAAGATTTCACAGGTATTTCTAAGCATAGGTTTGCAATAATAAAATGTTGTCCGTGTATGCACCGTGTTAACGGCCACCAAGGAATTCAAAATAGTATGACACTGTCAGAAGTCTATGCTCAAAGTATGGAAAAATGCCCATACAGTAAAGATATTTAAGAACAGTAGCTTTCTGTGTAAGCAGGGAGGAAGATAAGATCCTTAGTAGAGTTTTTCTCTCAGGGGAATAAACGGCATCCCAAATCTTCCAAATTCTAAACAATAAGTGGCTGGTAACATATTCCACATGTTTTCTTCATACCTTTAGCACATCCAGTATAATACATAGTCTTATAAACTCATTGCATCTCAATCATAGTTACAAGAAAATAATATTACGATCAAGAATTATTAAACAGTTAAGGCAAAACTAATTGATTATGTGATTAAGCATATGTGAGTGTTTGAACATCATTCCTCAATCCTCCAGAGTAGAGAGAAGAAACAGAGATGAAAAACTACACACATTTGAAACAGACACAAATAACTAATGAATGTGCATATGTGAGTGTATGTAAATATCATGCATTCTTTCACATATTTCTTCTGTCAATAATTTGTCTGAGTATTCCACAATTTACTGACTAGGAATTGAATAAGTATGTCCTAATTTTATTATCAACAGCAATCCAAAGCACCTTAAAAATCAAGCACAAGGTCTTTGTATTTCACCCATACTAAAGCTATGAGATGGCTCTATTTTCAACCATTCACTCATGTGTGCTGAGCACAGCAGAACTCTTCACTTCATCAATGGAAACAAAGAGCGGTGAAATAACCCAATATACAATACAGCCTTGATGGGATGGGGCGTACTGTTCAGTGGCAATGCTTGCAGCTCCTTTATCTTCAGGAAAGGCAGCCAGGACGTCTCTGAGCTGCAGTTACCAGCATCATATCCATACAAACATTCCACCTTCATGCCTCCTTTAATTTACATATTGGTATTATATTCCATCCTCATATCCAAATTAATCTAATAATTATTATCTATCTCCCACCTCTGTACAATTAATGATTAATAATAATCTCCTTCATTAGCCTTTTTACCTGAATCTATATTCCTATCATGTTAATTAAAAGAAACACACTTTGTACTTTGTTAATGTAATGTATTATGAGGTTTATATGCAAGATTGCATTCTACTTCTTCAAAACAAATCACTCAGGGAAACACCAAAAAGGATGTAAAATACCACAAAGTAAAAGAATCTTACTGTATACCCAGAATGATGTGCAGCCAGAGGCCAAAAATAGGAGAAGTAAAAACTTTTAAGACTGAATAGAGTGCTGGAGGAAAGGTACATGGTCTTTCTGAGTTTGAGTTTGAGTTCTGAAAGTGAGAACCTGATGGGCTACATGCTTACTCAGAAAATCAAAGACACATTCGAGAAACAATAAGACAAGACAATAAGGGAAGAACAGGAGATATGAAGGCCAGGGAGAGAAGAGGTGAGGTTTTGTGAACTGGACAGCAATTTGCTTTGTGTTTTGTGCTTTGTCATATTTTAATACATTTTATGGGTCCTATGAATGGGAGGGTGAAGGGCTCTTTCCCAGGCCCTTTTCTGTATCTCAGATACATATTTTCAGACAGCTATATAGAAGGCTAAGGCTAGTGTTTGTTCTTAGTTTGGGTATACTTAGGTCAGAAAACCAACCTTGAATCTGGGCCATACCATCTAGTTTCAAGTCATGTAGTAAGACATAAAGGAAGGAATCTATTTTCTACAAATTTATTTAGTATTAATTTTTTATTCATTCACTTTACTTCATACTCACTGCCCCCCCTCTCCATTATGCCCTCCCACAATCATTCTTACCCCTCCCCTTCTTCTCTGAGCAGTTTGGGCTCCGCCTGGATGTCTTTTGTATTTTTAAATGCTAACCGTCACTCTCACTAGCAAGTTCACCTATCTTTCAGTGGTATTAAAATCTACTTCTGCATGGTATTTGTAGTATATAGGAATAGCTTCTAGGAGGAAAAAGTCAGCTCTTTAGCTGGAAAATCCAAAATTGAGGGTAGAGTATTCCAGGTAGGAACTGAGGTATGCTGGGAGAACCTAGAGGTCAAGTTTCCTTCCCATCTAAAAGAAATGCAGGGACAAAGAGTGGAACAGAGACTGAAGGAAAGGCCATCTTGAGACTGCTTCACCTAGGGATTCATCCAATCTGCAGACACCAGACCCAGACACTATTCCGGATGCCAAGAAGCACTTGCTTACAGGAGTCTGGTATAGCTGTCCCCTGAGAGGCTCTACCAGGATCTGACCAATATCGGTACCGATGCTCGCACCCAACCATTCGACTGGGCAGGGGACCCTAGTGGAGGAGTTAAGGGAAGGGCTGACGGAGCTGAAGGGGTTTGTATCTCCATAGAAATAACTACAAAACAACCAACCAGACACCCCAGATCTCCCAAGGACTAAACCACCAACCAAAGAGTACATAAGGAGGGACCTATGGCTCCAGCTGCAAATGTAACAGAGGATTGCATCATTGGGTGGGGACACCCCTGGTCCTGTGGAGGTCCGATGCTCCAGCATAGCAGAATGCTAGGAGGGAGTGGGTTGGCGATTGTTAAAGTACCGTCATAGAGGCAGGGGGAAGAAGGAGTAGATAGGGGGTTTGTGGTGGAGAAACTTGGAAGGAGAATAAAATTTAAAATGTCAATAAATAAAATGACCAACAAAAAAATGAAAAAGTCTACTGCAGACTTCAAAAACTAGCTGAGACAGGCAGTGTGCACTAAACAACTACCAGACTCTTGTCCTTTGAGTTGCTAGACAGCTGTTGCAGCACTAGTAAAATAGCCTATAAGCCATTCTAATAAATATACATATATAATTTATTCTATCAGTTTTTTTTCTAGAAGAAGCTAATGAGAACTCAACACTCAAGAGGCTGAGACAGAATTATTCAATCAATTTTTTGAGTTTAAAATAATCACATCTTGTTTTGAAAGTCTAAATGACCACACAGAGTCATAAGATTTATATATGCATTTTAAAATATTGGTTTATGTATATGTACAAAAGTAAACTTACAGGCAAATTGGAGTTTGGCTTCTCTGCTCACTATTGTTCCAAGAGAATTCGTTGCAAAACACTGGTAACTTCCCGTATCCCAATTTCTGTTAGGGTTAATAACTATGAGATTTCCTCCATTCAGCTTGTAACGATGGTCCAGACTTGTATCAATATCACTGCCATTCAGCTGCCACCTGAAATGTAAGTGTCAAGGTTATTTCTCTCCTTAGCAAGCTTAGGCTTAAATAGATGGCTCAGTGTTACCAACTCCACTGTAAGCACTCCAAGACTGGAATCTCAACACTCAAGAGGCTGAGGCAGGAGGACTTCCTCAAGCTTTAGGCCAGTCTAATCAACTTAGTAAGACCCTATCTCAAAAGCATACAAAGAGAACAGATATGTCTTTTGAGAAGCAAAGAGTAGAAATTGTGGCAAGGCAGCATCTCAAAAGTTAAGGATGCTTGAGGGTTTTCAGAAGAGCTGGGGATAATTTAGCTTGTTTACTAGCTCACGTGGGAATAATTTAGTCTGGGTCTATCTGAGTGAAGATGGAGCAGAAACTAAAGATAATTATCTCAGAAATTTCAGGCCAATCTCATGTTGACAACCTAGTAGGGGTAGCACATTTCTTTGATTTATCTGGCCTGACTGAGCACATTTAATAAATTAATTGGTAACTGTTCGACTCTCCATTTCAATTTGTCTGAGTAAAGACCTGTCCTGAGGCATTCATTCCCCTTTTTTTCTGAAGCCTACATAGAGCTTTTTATACAACAATGCACTGCAATAAAAGAACCAAACACCACCTGGGGACCAAAAAAGAAGTGGCTGCATAAACCCCAGGGACATAGTCATTAACTCAAGGAAAAAAATTTTAAAGAGAACTAAAAAAAATCTCAGCTTTAAATAACTTTTAACTGAAATGTGAAAGTGTTTAAACACTAAGTATGTTGGCACACTGACAGAAGCCGGCCCACGTGTCATGATAACAAGAATACATCCATGTTGTGCATTAAATCACTCACCTCCTAGATAACCAAAATTGGACCACAAAACTACATTACCCATACGTGTTAGCATCTTGCAATACTGGGGATCAATCGTTCAGCAGAGATTTTGAGAAAAAGACTAAAATAATGCCTGTCTTTTAAAGGATAACAACTGTTGTATATATTATGGAACATGAAAAAAACGTTCTAATTTACAAAATATTTAATCTCTTTTACTAATGACTGTAACCCTAAATTGAAAGTAGATTGTGAATGCAGTGGTAAGAGACTTAAGTATACATACAGGTGACCAGGTGCCTTCCAGTACAAATCTTAATGATTTCAAAGTCTAAAGTTTAAAAAGGGAATTGCAGCCTCTGATAGAAAGTCCATATTGGTGATTGATCACTTGGATCAATTCCTTAGGTATCAACCCTGTAACTAGTCTGAATAGACATCAATATTTAGTATTCTCTTATTTTCTTCGAAGAAGGGGGTGGTACACAGAGCAAAAACTTGTAAAAATAATTTCTACCTGGACAGGGTATAAGTACAGGCAGATAGAAAAATTCCCTAACCTCTATAATAATAATGAGGTTGGTCCACCTAGTTCTTATGAGCATCTTCCTTGAAGACTTAACCAGAAGAGCATTCCAGCTCCAGAATATGAATAAAGATTCAGCCTACAACGGGGATACTTTCTACAAGTGCCTAGTTTCTAGAAAGGTTAAAGGATCAGAGAGTACCCTAGATTAGACAGAGTAGAGCTCTTGATACAAGGGATGCTAAAAATCACCTTTGCAACTCACAGCTGGCAAGACAGAGCAAGAAAGTTATTGAAAACTGGAAGAACAGAAGTGTGGAAAATTATTGAAGGGGCCTGAAAAGTCTATGTAAGAAGGGGTAAAGAAAATAAAAAATAAGAGGCACATGTATGGTTGGAAAGAACAAATAAACAAAAGAAAGCAAGACAGTGGGAGTAGGTCAAAACCAAGAAACTGAAAGCACAAAACAGAGATCCCACAAAAGGACTGAGACAGGAGAGAGGATTCCACAGAGAAATGAAAGAGCAATTGTTACAAATATGGGAAGAATGGAAACTTAAGAGAGAATCGTTCATTTTAAACAGAAAACAGATAATAGTGACTTTCAATGAGTAATAAAGGGGCAGATGTTCTATTATCTAGAAGGATCCCAACAAGGGTCCTATTAAATTTGTAAATCTTAGCACAGAGGGAGGAAATACCCTTCCAGATAGATTCTGTGGCAAGTTTCTCTTCCCTGTCTTTTCCAATCTCCTAGATCTCTTTTTAGACAACACCTGCAAGTCTTGGGAGTGGAGGGTGTAGTTTTACGGTTCCTATAATAGAACATGATGTGGTTGTATACAAAACAGGGGCAAATACATGGAATTGTTTCTCATCCTGGATACAGGAAGAGCACGAATGACTCAGTTGAGGACAGGACTTACAATAGTCAGTGCTGAACTCTGTCTTCACAGCTCCTAACTTGAGAGCAGATCAGAGCAATCCTGAAGTTTGGGTAGGACAAGCAAACCGTGAATGTGCTGCTGACTACACCAACTCTGATCAGTCTTAAAGCCTTGGGCATGCAGTCAAATGGAAACAGTGCCCCATTCCTCAAGAAGGGAGAATAGGGTTGATGCCAATTATAAATGGCCTTCTTGAGAAGGTATGCCTTAGGCCTTGAATGTTCCTCTAGACAATGCTCCATTCAAGAAAACAGAATGCGACTTAGGCTAGTCCAAGAAGACAGTATATCAGATTGCTCCTATCAGGCAGCAAGAAGTCACAGCTCTTATTCCATTTCTAAAAATCCCTTATGATCACAAGTGATTCTGTATGACTGATCTCAATGATGCCCTGTATAATTGTCCTTTGGCAGAAGACAGCAGAAAGACAAAAAACAAAGGAATGAATGAAGGAAGGAAGGAAGGAAGGAAGGAAGGAAGGAAGGAAGGAAGGAAGGAAGGAAGGAAGGAAGGAAAAGTGTGGACATAGTGTTCTTCTTCAGAGGATTACTGAGTCCCCTAATTTGTTCAGCTAAATTTTAGAAGAAATTAGAAAATGCCCCTGGTCCTCCAGAAATTAGGCTCCTCCAAAACAAGGATGATTTATTAGTCCTGGAAACACAAGAATGAAATTATGAAATCAACAATAGTCTTATTACATTGACTTGGGGGACAGAGACTAAGAGTTTATAAACAGAAGTTACACTTTGCAGGAAAAGAAATAAACTACTTAGGTCATCAGGTTAGTGAAGGAAGTTGAAATTATGCCCCGCCAAGTGGAATAAATAAAACCATACTCCATAAAACCAAGGGAACTTAGAAAATTCTTGGCCTCAATGGGGCTTTTTAAACTTTGGTTTGACTCTTATGCTACCCCAACTAAAGGCCATAGTGAGAAATTCCCAGATGAGGAGCCAGATCTTCTGTGGGAGGTAAAAGAAATTCAAGCTGTTAAAAATCTTAAACCAAGACTTAATAATTGTTGGTCTCGCTCTCTTTAGACATTCATTCTCCAAGTGTGGACAAAGACACCATTTCTGAAGCCACTCACTTTGGATCATAGGGGGAAAGGCAGGTAATAGCCTATTTGTTAAAACTATTAGATCACACTTGAAGGAGAAGGCTGAAATACTGGATTAGAAACGTCCACTGTGCTTCTTAGTTAGGAGAGTCAATAGTTAACCTTCGGTGCCTGTCTAATTATAAGTGCTCCTCAGTAAGTAACAACATTCCTACATCAGCAGGTCGCAAGGTGCTGAACAGGCTTTAGAATCCCAAAATATGAAGGTATTCATTCTATCAGAGAAACCTGCTGAGTTCCTAAGTGGGGAGACTCCTTCTGTGCCTTCTGTATCAAGCCAAGGTCTTCCAAAACCTGGGAGAAACTCCATTTCCTCAGGCACCCAAATATTTACAGACAGAATCTCCCAAGAAAATCAAAGGAAAAGACATTATGGGTACTCTGTGATTGATGGGATTCAATAAAAATTATTGAATTTGAACAAGTGACAAATAACTTATCAGTACAAATATGATTTATTTGCCTTAAACCAGGTCCTGGAAAACTTAAATGTAAAGGTGAGGAAGGTATGTGTGTATTTCTGGCATGCCTGAAAAAGCTCCTGTCTTTGGAAAACTCTGGTCAGAATGCGGGCTAATTAATAATAAAAGGCAACAAAAGATACAAATAATTATTTGACCAAAAATAAAAATCTTACAACTCTATGAATGAATTAGAATTATATGCTTTCCTAGGCACCAAAGAGGGTATAACTTTGGAAACCAGGGAAATAGACTCCCTGATAAAATAGTCAAGTGCATGGCTGGAATGGGTCTAGAATTCTGCCATTGCATTAAAAAAGAGTGACTGATAGGTTTGTGTGGCAGGGAGGTCAGCACCTCAAGTGTGCCCTTGCTGTTCTGGTGGATATCAGAATGCTATGACGGAATGAATGCAGGATCTTCCTCTTCTAGGACAGGACGGCCTAGGAACACCCTTCCTGTAAGTCTTTGTCCCTCCTATTCCCAGCCACAAAGGGATTGAGGCAACTCTTCCACTTATCTTGGGAAGAAATAATTACACCTCTTGATTTTAATGAAGCAGGGAGCAATGGTTATTCTTGGGCAATATGTCTGCAATATAAGGGCCTCGGTGGCTGAGAGCAGTTGCAACGCTGCATCATGTTAGCACTGCCAGGATATTGTGGAGATACTGCAGTGGACCTTTCCTAAGATTTTGTCAGTCAGTTAGAGTTGGATATATACTTCTGTCCAACTGGCTTTCTTTTTCACTCCCCATTTCCCCAACTATCTCCTCAGTTATCTCATGGAGATGGAGGAACTGTCTCCAGGAGGAACAGTTGATCCACATATTTGTATAGATTCCACAGGTGGATCATGAGAAATCACTAATGAGTTAAAAGTAGGAATCAAGTAGGATTTGAGTCAGTGCTACCCTAAAAGTCTGCTGTAACAGAAGACACATATTGTGTATAATATATATAAAATATGCAAGTGTATACTGGGATCTCTCTTTCTCTCTCTCTCTCTCTCTCTCTCTCTCTCTCTCTCTCTCTCTCTCTCTCTGTGTGTGTGTGTGTGTGTGTGTATGTATGTGTATGTACGTGTGTGTGTGTGTGTGTGTGTGTGTGTGTGTGTGTGTGTAAAGCCTATATTACAACCAGGAAAGCTTTATAGATTACATTAGGTGTATAGCAGATCAACTGGATACCACTTGCAGAACTGCATGGGAAAACAGACTAGCCCTAGACATAATGCAAGCAGTAAATGGAGGAATCTCTGTGGTGACAGGTAGTCAGTGTTGAAATTGGATTCCTAATAGCATGGCTCCTGGTGCCACTATCATAAATTCTCTTCAGGGACTAATTCCTTTACCAGATGAGTTAGCTGGAAACTTGGGAACCTGGTTTGAAGATAGAAATGGGTAATAGGCTCAGTCCTGACCTCTCCTGTCATAGTCTAAAGTCCTGAGTACGATTGGATGCCATGTGATTCCATGAATAGGAGAGTTGGTGCAAACTGCCATCGTAAGAAAAGCCCCTACCCTGTCCTAGAATGTTCATGTGAATAGCTCAGATACTGAAGCGTCAAGCCCTGTTAATTGAATTTGAAGGAGAGAAAGAATGTGTATTATAAAAAAGGGGGGGAAACTGTTGGAAATGTAAGAAAATGTAGTATTTGCTCTCGAAGGGTGAAATAAGCCAAAGAAAATGCTATCTTTAAAGAAAAATGTAAAGACATCATTTGACGAAAATCCCTTGCAAGTCAGTGTTTTTCTGAAATAAAAATGTACTTATAAATGGATGTTTCCCATGAGACTCTGTTATTTTGAATTATCCAACTGCAGCACAAATATGAAGCAGAGCTCTTATCCCTCAGGATTGAGCACAGGATGCCTAGCACTAAGGTTAAAAATCCAAAGGCCATCCAGTTGGATGTGCTTGCTTGCTTGCTTTTGAAAAGCTATGTACCCTTCTATAGAAGTAAAAGGTTTTGCCCAGATACTTTGAATCACGATGTGGTTATTTTTTTTTCTGCAATCCAAGATCCCTAACAAGACTAATCCTCCTCCCCCACCCAGTTTAGTGAACATGAGAAAAATATCCAACGTCTCTGAATGTAAATCTTTCATTTGTAAAGGAAATAAAATTCCAAGTTCCCAACTGGATTTGCTTAAGAAATTGTATGCAATGGTAGTGGGCTGAAGCATTCCTTCAGAGACCACTGCCAACACAGGAACTGAGTACTGTCATGGCCTCATGACCCTCTACCCTGTACTTTCTTGCTGCACTATTTCCTGCAAGAACCTGCTGTTTCTGCATCGCCTGCTTCATTCCATCCTTCTGGCCATCCCTTCTCATGTGGAACAGATTGACTTGCACATACGGCTTCCACATTTGTGCTGTCCCTGCAAAGTTATCAAAAGAAGGATGAGACACATGCTAGACTTGGCTGGTGAGGAGGATATCTGATAGGACACCAAATAAGTGGGTTTAATTCTTGTGGTAAATATGGTTTGTCAGGTATGAATCAGCTCAATGTGACTGAACAGAGAAAATGTTTCTAAACTGAAATTTGAGATAAACACTTGATTTTATATATTTTTTAATCATAGAAAATGTCAAATGATATTTGTTCTCTCCCTGCTCTGCGTGTGTGTGTATGCTTACACATGCACACAGGATGACATGTGGGATATATGCACATCGAGATTCATATATGCAATGTATATAGAGATCAGAGGAGAAGGCTGGTTGGCCACTAAATATGAAAAATAAGAAACAGAAAACTGTCTCTCACCTTTAACTTATTTGTTCTTGTCAAGTAAGATAAGATACCCCACCAAGGAACCACAGGGAACCAACTGGCTTTGCCTCCTCCCAACACTAGAATTACAAGGAACTCTTCCACACTGGGGTTTTTTAGATGGATTTGGGGAACCTAACTCAAAGTCTCTTTCCTGAAACGCAAGCACTTTATTGTATGAGCCATCATTCTCAGCCCTACATATGTTTTTATTACCTATAAAATACAATTTGTAAGGGGGGAAAAGCAGCATAGTAGCTGAGGGCTTAGAATGTTTAGGGCCTAAGTATATCTAATGGCTTCATTTAAAACTATGTGTTTATGTTTAGCTAATGAATAATAAAGGTTCAATGGCCACGTGGAAAATTGTAAAAAATAAATAAAAATATAGAGAATCATTTCCTCTTGCCTATTTAATAGGTTGAAAGATTTAAGAGATCATGAAACGTTTGTGGCAATATTTTATTTCAGTAAGTATCTACAGTCTAAAAGCTAACATTGCTAAGTTTCAAGTAAAGAAGCAAAAACGGAATGATTGTTCTACTATGTATTAATATCATACTTCCTTTACCTTGTTTTTTTTTAATCATACAGGCACAATTGCTAGATTCCTTTACTATGCACAAAAGAATGCTTTTAAATATGCCTTTGCTACAGCAGACGTGCCTGGGCATTTCCACACAAAACTCTTCAGAGGTAAGGTGTTCTTGAGTTATACTGAAGAATGTTAATCTTCACAAAACATAATTATTTTTCTCCTTCTAAACACTAAATCCATCACTCAATGGAACTCATCCCCTGGTGATAGAGAAGTATCACAGCATCGTATTAAATATTGATGTTTTTTTCACTTGCTGAAAGTTATATGTATTCAAAAGAGTTATTCTTTATTTCAACTCTGAAATATGTAAGTTAGGTCTGGGACTGGAATTCCAAAAATGACTTTATTCTGAGAAACAAAAATGTGTCCCAGGATCTTGAGGCAGCAAAATATTTATATTAGGGACTGATTCCTACATATGTCTCATATTTTCATGTGGGTAAGATAATAAACTTGGGGCAGGAATGATGGCTCACTGGATACTAGTACTGGTTGCTCTGTCAGAGGGCTCAGTTTTGTTCCCAGTACTTATGTCAGGCAGCTCTCAATTGACTGTAACTACAGTTCCAGGGGAGAAATACATCCATTAAGGTTACAAATGTCATAAGTTTGGAAATTGTGATATAGTTTTTCGGTATTGCAAATTCATAGCTCTTTAGAAACACTTTCCAATTTCCTCTTTGATCAGGAAATTTTAAAATTTATCAAAAAAAAAAAACACTCTAGTATCAGAATGCAATCTTTCTACCATGTGGGGCTAATTTAAATCATCTCAGTTGTGTGTTTGCATACCCAACTCCATTCTGGGTCTTCATCCTAAGTATCTGGAGCAAAGGCTGCCAGAGCCACAGCTCTTGGTACTGTACACAGAGGAATTTCAGTCATATAACATTTACCTTGTGCCTCAGAAGCTGACTAACCTTGTTGCTTTAGCTTGTGGTAAATGTCATAGGATTAAGCACCCTCTGCATAGTCATGTTATAACACTCTAAAATGTTCTTACATGCTTATTGCCAGTTCTACATGTTCAAATGCTCTTTCCGAGCATAGATTGGGATTTACTTTGTATGATCCATAAGTGTGACAGAGTTTACCACCCCTCACATCACGAGCTGAGTCATTCTCAATGGAAGGAGACTCCTCAACCAGACAGACCCCTGTGGAAATCTGCACCCGAGCAAATATTAGAAATACTTATCTGAGGAGGTAAATTTAGGAGTTCTAAATTTCTAGAGGATGAGTATGTATGACTCAGCTACTTTTTGTAAATCTCTGACCTCCTCTCTACAACTAGAAAACTGCAGAGAAAGTAAAGGGAGAAAAACAAGGTTAACTTGATGTAATTGAAGGGTGCAGTTGACTGCAGATTGCCAAAGGAAGGCAAATCTTTAGGGCACATGAGCACTTGGGGACCAGCAGTCTCTGTAATTTTGTTATGTGACATAAGTAAGCATTGCAAAATGCATTGTCCCAATTGCTAAAAGATAAACACCCCCAACGTTAATTCAAGAACCTAAAAACGCAAGAGGCAAAAATATGTGCACAATTGCCTTCTGAAATAATAAACAAGCTGGTGGGAAGCAAGGAAAGAAAAGAGAGAATGACGTGTGTCTGTGTGTGTGTGTGTGTATGTGTGTGTGTGTGTGTGTGTGTGTATGTGTAGTTCATATAATAGGACATTAAGCACAAAAGCCTACCTTCGATACTTCATGGTACAATTTAATAATAAAAGCCTATTTCACATTGAGCATACCTGTTTGCAAAATTCTAACATATGGCATCACATCAATTGATAAATTCATAAATTGATAAATTATTCATAGGCATTTCCTGAATAGAGCAATAAAACTTAACCCTTCAACCTCTGCATATTCAGATTCCATATACTCTCCACTGTGTATGGTCAATGTTGTGCAGCAAACACAAAACAGAGAATGACCTACTGCTCTCATATACTGCTTGACTTATAATTCGTTTTCATCCATGTTATGATTAGATATGACTACTTCTTACACAGAACCAACCGGTATGTTTTAAAAGCTCTGAATACAAACAGATATATTCTACCATCACTGTGATTTAAGACAATGAAGTCTGCCAATTCATCTTGTTTACAAAGTTATAGAGCTTCATCCCTTGAAACTGAAACTAACAGACCTAAAGAATTAAAATAAATGGTATTGGGATTGTTTAAAAAAATAATTGCAAGATATAATTAAACTCAGAGTAGATAGTATGAAATAATTGTCCTCTGAGATGTTGACTTTATCACATCAAATCTGGTCAGCGAATCACAAGCCTAAATAACAAGTTGGAGAAAAATAAACTCTACATTTTGGCCCACAGGATAAAACAAAGCAAAAAGAATCAAATAATACCAACATCTTTGGGGGTTTGGAGTTGTGTTTGGGAAATAAGACCATGGTAAGCACTTGTTAAATCAACAGGCGATCCTTTATTTGGGCTTTGACAGAAAATTTAGTAGTGTAATCACAGAAGCAATTTCTGGTTTTAGAAGCAGCTTTCGAGTTAATAAGCAAATGCATTTGTGTTCATTGCAATGTTTGTTACTATGTTTACTGAAGTGATGAGAATAATTGCAGCCCTTGAAAGAATGAATGTATGAATTTACATATTCAGTACTTTATCCAAAAATAACTATTTAGGCTACAGCAATAATTGAAATGAGTTAAGTTGACATGCTGTATATTTTGGTCAAATAAAACCATTGTGTGTAAAATGTGTTTTATCATGCAGACTCCTATTTCTTTAATACATATTAAATATTAATATAGATACACACACACACATACACACACACACACATACAAACACTAAACTACATTGAAAGTATAGCAAATGGAAAACAAATGTTCCATGTACGTGGTTATAACCTATAAAACCCAGTTCAAATTCATCAATATATACACTATTCTAAGGAGATAAGCAATGCTCCTGCAGATTCTCCTTCTCTGGGTAAATTTCAAATTTTCTGGCAAGTTCCCTTATTCTCCTTTAAACATCCTACTCATCATATGATTCTGACATAAGAAATAAGAATACCCCTATGCCCAGATCTGAAGGGAGTAGTTAAACATGCAGAAGTCACCCCTTTGATTTAATTTTAATCAATATGTTTCATATCTCCTATCCTTGACCTACTTAAAAAAAACATAAAAACCCCAGGTGTTTTTGTATTGTGTTACGTGAAACCTTTAATCTATAAAAGCTAACTTTTCTTTTCCTTGTGAATACTGACTGTTCACAATACTGGCTGTGTTTTTATTTCACATTTTCTGATATGGTTAGAAGCAACTGATGACACAAGAAGAAAGTTGAACTCTTTTTTGAAAGGTGATATTATGGGGAGGATATAAGGCAGCTTCAGTTCAGAGAATCTATCTTGGTTATCTCAAGGCAAATTATATTAAAATGGAGCTAATAAGTAAGACTTAACCCAAGCAATAGTGTCTAAAAAAGAATCAACTACTTAGTGCTTTGAAGCTGAAGTTTTTCTATGGTATTCCTGAATTCAGAAATATGATCTCCTAAATTATATTTTTTTCTTGTCAGTTTTATGATGGATCTTCCTCCAGCATCTAAGTGGGCCTTTAATGTTGGCTTTGGCAGCTAATAAACATCATTGCCCTGAGAGAGTGACATCCTATCAGAATGGTTACAATTCCCTGTGTAGTAAACGGATGTCAAGGTGCCATAGCCAAGCACAGTCACAATTCACTGTGTAGTACAGGAATGTCAAGGGACCATAGCCACCTGCAGTCTTGCAGGGAGGAGTCAAGAGATAAGGTTTCAAGAAAGCTTTGTGGCCAGGAGGGTGGTATATCCTCTTTTTTTTTTTCTCAAATACACCTTGCATGAGTTATCTACTAATAGACTCAGAAAGTATGACAATAATTATATCTTTAATGTTTTGCAACCACTTCAGTGAATTATTTTAATATTGTTGATACCTAATTATAAGCTAAGAAACCAAAGCTCTGTGGCTGGAAAATTTAGGCTATCAAACAGAGCTGAGCTTCAGCATCTAGGTATAGAAAACTAGCAGTAATGATAACAGAGCGATAGGTTTCATTTGCCTTGGTATAAAAATAGGTAATAGTGACACCAGCTATTGCTTGATAATAGAAACTATACAAGGGCATATACATAGAATAAATTATACTTGAAATATGTCATTTATCATGTGATTAGGTAGGTAATAAATATTAGATAGCATATAAACTACATATGTGATATATACCACATGTATACTTATACTCTTTAATGAAATACAACTGTATATACATAGATTATATATATATCAGTCACATAGCACACAGTGCTACATACCAATATAGTACTACACAAAGGAAAATGTTTAGGACTCTGTGTATGTGTATGTATACACAGAGAATAAATGAACTTAAACTTCCTTTCATTAGTTTGTTCATTGAATAAACGGTGAACAAAAATTGGTGTATTACATTAGTTTTTCTGTTTCTTTTTATACTAAGCACAATCAGTTGACTTTCAGTAATTTAAACACACATGCAATCTACATTCATTCCATGAAATCCTGTTTAAGGAAACTAAAAAGAGTCTCCACATGGAGGCAAACATTGTCTTTGAGTTTATATTTTAACAATTCCTCACACCTCAGTTTATTAAAGTATCTTTCCTATTTGAAAGAGCACAATAAGAAAGACATTCCCTTTGCTCTCTTGGGACCAAAATGGAAGTCATCTGTACTAACAAGTTATAAATCCCAGGGTAGGTATGGACTAGCTATGGCATAAAATAGGATATTTTAGAAATAAAGATATGACATCCATGCTCTCCAGAATGGCAACAGCTAGCCATTTATGCCCAAAAAGCACTTGAATGGGTTTTATGTGACTGCTAAAGTCAATTACTTGCCTGATCTGTATTGTGTATGTGCGTGTGTATGTCTGTGTGTATATCTATGTGTGTGTTTCTCTATATATACTCCAGTATAGCCTATATCTATGGTTCTTTATGTACAGAATGCTATCAATGGATATGACAATGAACCTTCAATGTGGATACCTTCATCCAATGCTAGGCATTTGGAGCCCAAAGAAGAAATAAGAGAAAAATTCTTTACATTAAAAGCCTAAGTATTCATACTTCCTTAAGGTAACCTTTTTCAGAACCATCAACAATTACAATTAGAGTTAGACTGAATACTAATTAACCTTTAAATGTGGGCTTTAGGGTGTAGACAAGGGAAATGTAAGAGAAAGAGTAAAATTCTCAATTAGACCTTTAAAGGAGTAATTTCTCATGAGAATCTCTGAACTTTTGGATGTCTAATATGACCAATTAAGAGATATCTTTACCCCAAGGGGAAATAAGAGGAACTGGATTCTCTCATGGGGCAAATTTATGCCAGTCTCCAGGAGTCTTTGTGCTTTTAAAGGACAAATTCTCCTAAGATTCTTAAACTTTGTTCTGAATCTTTGGAAACATGACTGGGTCACCTCCAATCTGTGATTTCATAAGAGTCCCTCATTCCCTCCTTGCCTCAGTATCTAGCATCCATATTTGTCTACTTATCAGTTTATAATTATATGATATATACTACTATTTTATTGCTTCATTAGAATAATACTATGATAACTTTTGTTATTGTATTGAATCTAAACTGTTATTTCTAAAGAATATTAAAAGATAAGAAGAAACAAGTGTGATTTCTTCTGAATCATCCTATGATAATAAGGTAAATTGCTTAATGGAACATTAAAGGCAAAATTTGTGGGGGGATGAGGTCATCAGAATGACCTGCGTTACTCTACATTCCTTCAACTCAAGTGCTACCCATTTCTTCTGTGGACAGCACACAGAAACAGAAACTTTGTTGTTTTTTTGGAGTTATTATAGAAAGGTCTAATGTAGCTCAAAATGAAGAAACTCCCTTGTGTTTCTAGCTTTCAATTCTCAGAAATTATAAAGCTTTAGCAAAGGTGAGGCTTCATATTGTTTATAAATCTTCAGTTCAGAAAATCTTTAAAGCTGTGATAAAAGTGTCTGTCCCATTTGGCTATCAACTAAGGATTTTGACACAGAATGTAGCATGTTAAATTTCTTCATTTATCAAACACTATATCAACAAATCAATGAAAGCTGTGTATTTCCTCTTCTCAGTTATAGATTTTCCTTGAACTAAAACATACCAAATTCTAAATTGACATTCCAGGGTATATAATAAAATAGAAGGTCACTACCCACTAACAAAAGTTCTACAAAATTTTGTACATGCAATTAGTATATTTATATCCAGCCTCCACAATACCACACTGAATACCTACTATACAAAGCATAATTTCTACAAAATTATGAGGTTTCTAAGCTCAAGACATCTGGCTACTGGATAAAACTCTACAAACATCATTAATCTTCTCATTTAGAAATACATTCCTCTGTGACAACATTTTGTGTACTGAGAATTTCCTTACTAAAAACATTTCTCTTCAAATAATTCATAGGATAAATATGACAATACAACTCTATCAATGCCAGAAAAATAACCTACATGCTTATCACTCACATGGATTCCTCCTCATATTTAGAGCTCTATATATGAAAGTGTTTCTCTACTATGGGAAGAACTAGTCTTTATACGCTGTCAAACATCCTCAGAAATGTGTGAGAAACAATACTCCCAGGATAGAATCTTAATAAAATGATCTGTTCATTTTCCCCCATAAAGAAATATTTCCAGATGTTGCATACAAAACAAACAATTCGTCTAACTTCTCTGTATCCTTGACTTTCCTTATTCAGACCAGTTACCATATATGTTTAATGCATATTTTCTTGAAAGTATACAGTATATGCTTCTTAGGTACATAGTCAGCATAACAAAGTAACTCATCTTGGTTACTTCCAGGTGCATAAATCTAAAAGTCTTTTTCTAAGAAAAGCCTGACCCACTTTAACAAGTCTATTATTTATATGGCTACAGAGAACAACAGAGGTTCAATAAGATCTGAATGGTGATTTTGGAGTTTTAGGCTTTTATTAATGTTGGAGGATGGGTGCTTCTTCTGCAGAGTACAGGAATTGGATAAATAGAATTGGTGCAGATATTAACAAGCATTGGAGGTTCACACTGCTGTGAATGTGTCTCAAACACCCCACCCCAGCCACTTCTATGGATGCAGTGTATACTAATTATAAATAACTCATCCCTTGACCAAATTGGGTACCCTAAGTATCCATGAGCAGAAATTGTTAATATTTTCATATTTAATGAAGTAAATACCCATCCTATCACACAATCTTGATCACTTTCCAAATGTTGACATTTTAATCTGAAGGTAGGAATTAAACTTTTGTCTTCATTTTTATACTTTTGGTGTACGTCTGTGTGTGTGTGTGTGTGTGTGTGTGTGAGCTGAAGGTTTCAGTGAAGAAGTTTTTACAAGTAAAAACCTTTTATAAGTAAGGATTTAAAGGTGATTTTTAAAAGTCTCACAAAATTATTTTTTCTTCAAAATTATTTAAAGTACTTTAAAAAGGTACTTCACTCTTCTACATATAATAAGCTCCCAAACGCATATCCAATGTAAGCAAAAAAA
>NW_022196903.1:96148799-96155254 GCF_008632895.1 Mastomys coucha
AAAAAAAAATTTTAAAGGAAAAGAAACCAAAACAAAGAAAAAACAAAACAAAACAACAATGAAAAAACATGGATTAAACACCACTTAATTTCACACCATTAATGAATGTGTTCTTGATATCTTTATAACTTAACTTATAATGTTAAACTTTATAAATTAAACACATAAATCAGTGAAAAGATGAAACATACCTAATAAACCCTCTGATGTTTTTCCTTTAATTCAGACATGATGCCTTCAGAGATTTTTGTGGAATCATTTCTGTTGAATGCACAGCAGAGCTATAGCATCATGTAGCTAACACTTCTTACATGGCAGAATGTACTGAAGCAAACTAATTACAATTGCCACATTTTATTTACATGTTCAACCTTCCCCACAGTACCTGTAATGAGGTGAAGGATTGCCTCTTGCTTCACAATTGAATGTTATTTTTTGGTCCTCTGAACCAACAGGGAAAATGCTGTTGCTGGGTTCTTTGATAAACACGGGGCCTTGTAAAAGAAGCTCACCTGCGTAGGCAGAAAATGAAATATCAAGAGTAACTGAAAGGTGTCATAAAGGGTGCAGTCCAGAATGGAAAATAACAAATAGCAACTATTGTTTACTCTTAACTGTCCTGACTTCCCAGCAAGTACCATGCAGTTTGCACATCACTTGGTTAAAAAGCATTGGTCAACCCATCCTCAAAAATGAGCGAACTCCTCTAGATGTCTCAAGTCACGAGGAATGCCACTGTATCTATAAATTCGTATCAGTTTGTAAATAAAACTATAGCATCTACTTGCCACAATAATGCTTTATGTACACTTTGTGTACATTTTTTTGGAGAATAAATTCATTACCAGAAATCATTTCTATTATATAAATCTCTTTGCAAAATTAAGCAGAAATGAAAATCCATTACATTTCTCATAGCATCTGAGGACTACACACAAATCATGACTGCCTGCCCATGTTTATTTTGCCATGTTCAATGAAAAAAATACCTAGGGATCACTGGGATATTCATATTCTTCATAGCAAATGACATAAAAGGGTGCAGAAATGATTAAGTGCCTTTCAAAACATGTTCCTACTTTAGGAGACCTGGAACATTTTCTGAAGGTAACTGTCACATTCACACATATGAAAACAAAATTCTAATTGTACTAGGTGTTGGGAAAGGAGAAAGAGAAAGTTATCACGAAACAGTTATGCAACTGAAATTGTGTAAGCATTGCTAGGGCATTTTTAAAAACAAATTCACAGAATTTCTTTTTAAGAACTCTTTCCTCTCATGGAATGCTCTGCTGAATTGAAGGGGAGTTTCTCCTGAAGCTGATAAAGCAGAATAAAGACAAAGACTAAGAGAGTTCATCAAATGGAAGACAAAAACAAACCAAGACTGAATAGTTTCAAAAGCCTCTGACAGGAAGAACTTATATTTTTGTATGCTTCAGACAAAAATAGAAATAACACAAATAGAAATACCTACCAGGACAATGTAAGTCATAAACTTACAACATAATAACCACAATAATCATTACAATGAAGGGCAGACATATCAGTGACTATGCTTTGGGATGCGTCCTCAGCTCCCTGATGCAATATTGAATTATTAAGCTGCTCTTAGCATGAGTAACACATTCGGTCCAGTATACAGAAGAAGAAAGCTAAGCTAAGAATGGTTAGGTTACATAAGCCCTATCACCCAACAATTCAGAATGTCAGTGTATATAGTTAGAAGACATTACTGTGGGGCTCATGTAAAGACACAGCTTTGCCTTTTCTGTAAAGCACAGAGCATCTCTAGGCTTCTGTGAGATAATGCACAATGTAGCTTTAGCAGGGTGTTTTTGTTTGATGTGGTATATTAGTCACTATTCTATTTTTGTGATAAGTTACTATGACCAGAGCAACTGAAAAAGAAACGGTTTCCTTTGACTCATGGTTCTTGAGAGATGAGAGTCCATAATGGTAGAGAAGCACGGCAGCAAGCAGCAGGCATGGTGGCAGGGCAGGATGTTGAAAGAGATGACATCCTCAGTCATAAACAAAAATCAGAGAGAGTGGAATGGTTATAGCAAATCCCACCACCAGTGATGGACTTCTGTATGTAGCAAGGCCATGCCTTCTAAACCTCTCACCACTAATGATGGACTTCTGTATGTAGCAAGGCCATGCTTTCAAAAGCTCCAACAGTACTCTCTACTTGGAACTAAGTGTTCAAATATCTGAACCTTTGGGGGGACATTGCTATTCAAACCATTGTAAGGAGTCGATAGCTATACTAGACAGCTATACTGTCTTTGTCAGGCTAGACAATATCTTTTTTGGAGAATAGTCACACCAGAATGACCAAACATGTGATTATGTGAGAAAGATTTGAGTCTCATGTCATCAAGTGAACTGGAGACTGAATCTAGTTACTTTTATAACCATTAGTCAGACTAGCATAGCAAGGCCTCAAAGCCTCTCAATAGTACATCTAAGTTTTTCTGATCTGTAACACTACAGTCTTTTTGTTTGTTTGTTTGTTTTTTGTTTTGTTTTTTTTGAGGCAGGGTTTCTCTGTATAGCCTTGGCTGTCCTGGAACTCACTCTGTAGACCAGGCTGGTCTCAAACTCAGAAATTGACCTGCCTCTGCCTCCCAAGTACTAGGATTAAAGGCATGCACCACCACCGCCCGGCTAACACTACAGTCTTAATGGATGTTATACTTACAATTATGATTTAGTTCAAGAAAATGTTAGATTCTAAAGTCCACTAAAGAGATACGAGGTAGTGTCTAGAAAGTTCTAATACTAAATATTTATTGTTCTCAAGATATGTTACACTGCTGGCAAAGACAAAGTCCAATACACAGGTGTGTTACCAACAACACCAAAAAAAAATCCTTTCTTATTACAAAATAAGTACATACCCCTATACTACAGACAGTGCCAACTTTCTGCCACATTTTCAAGTTTATTGTGGTACAGAGGCAGTATGTATTCAGTAGAGATCACAACTAGAGTTCTACATTCTAATCTTTTGTGAAGCTGAGCTTCAGCATGAAGCCTCAGCTTTGAGCCTGAAGTAAGCACGATCACAAGATTAAACAATATATACTGCATCTCATTCCTATACCAGGTGCTCAGTAGAATGGTGTGCTAGCACATTTCAACTTGCAATGTCTTTACCAGGATGTGATATTACTCAGCATGGGTCAATGAATATCTATCTAATAATCTGCATCTAAGCCATTGCTGTACCACAGCTTCTAGAACATGCCACATTATCAACATTAGGCTGGACTGTATAAACAGTTAAGGTTATTTGACATAGATATATGAAATATTTCTCAAAATGTGTCTTTATTGGAAAAATCACATTTTAAAAATGTGTAGACGTTTAAAATAAGATTTTAAGTTTCATTGTTACCTTCTCAACCTGGATATGATTTGTCCTCCAAATGAGGGAGGGCCAGAGAGGATAAATACCTGGACAGGAATGCTAAAACAGATTCCTTTTGAGAGACTGGGTATTTGATAGAAACCTTCATAATTTTGATTTGTGTCTAATTCCAAGACATAACTCTGTCCAAAACACAGTCAGTCAAAAATTTTCCCTTAGCTTGGTTTTTGAACTTTGGTGTTTTGTGATGACACTAGAATTAAGAAGTTTGAGAACATAACCATCATGTCTGAAATTTAAAGATCCTGAAGGCATTCAAGACAATCAGTGCCTATGTGGAAGCTTCCAAATCCTTAAAACTAAATAGAAATTAATAATAAAATGTGGCAGGTTAGCCCCTGCTTTTTGCTTAGACAACAGACAAAAGCTACTTGGCCTTTTGCAATTGAACAAAATTGGTATTAAAAGGACCCTGAGATAGGCTCCTGTAAACTCTTACCAGCAACATAACTTAGAAGAATCAGACTCTGGCCTTTGCTACCCATAGGGAAATATGTTGCATTTACTTCAACTAATTTTGACCCTCAAAAGGATGTATCCTTTACCCATGTAGATATTCATAACAATCTTCAGAAACCTGATGTATAACAGAAGGTAGCCTCTTGCCTGATTAAATGTATTTGATGTAACATTTAGATTGATGTTGAACTTGACATTTTGTGACAGGAACATTTTTTTTGATATGCTAGCCTAGCTGCAAAGCCCCACTTTTAGCTTTACAACTTAAAATAAAGGATGTATGGCACTGCTGAATAAGACTAATAAGTCCAAAAATTCAATCCTAAGGTGTACTCCCTCCTTGCCTCTTGCCCCTAAAAGCCACAGGCAACTAGGAATAAGTGCCTCTGAATTTAAATACAAGCTTTATGGGCTCCTAAAGTAATGCCACATAAAAGATCAAACTGTACCTGGTCAATTCTAATGGTCAAATGTTATAGAGTTTTTATGTAGACTGACAAAGAAAAACAGAAAAGAAAGTTCACACTGTTGCATTTCCTTCACTGATAGAAATGAAATTCCTGGGAGAGTCACTGTTACCTTTTAAATTCCTAGGGAATTTAAATTCCCACTTCTGACTTGCTGAGTTTTGCCATATCTCCATGTGGAAAAGGATACTGGAGTCCTTTTCAATGAAGACAAATGGTGGCAGAGGTAGACAAGGAGGCAAAAACATTAAAGGCAGAATTCAAGAGACATGCACCAGAATTGAACTATTCCATTTCTTTCTAGATTCTCTGCCCTCCACAGAGTGAAAACTAGCTTTGGTTAGAGAGTAAAAGAGTTGGTTGTCAAGTAGATGAGAGTTATTCTGGCCATATTCTTTAGAGAATAAAACAAATCGAGATGAAGACAGTTGCCCCTTTGGGCCAGTCCTTTCTGCCAGAAAGCCTGCTCCCTTGAAGACACCACAGCTGGAGGCACCCCAGAAGATCACCTCCACTCAGGGCATCTGACACCACAGCCTGAGGCATCCCAAGAGATCCACTGCACACAGGGCCACTGATCAACTGATCACCAGTTTGTCTGCTCTCCTAAAAACACCACAGCTTGATGGTATCCCCAGAGTTCCTCTGTACATATGACAACTGGGCAATTGACACCTCAGTCTGAAGACCTCCTAGGGACTCCACAGCATATAGGGCAACTGTTCCATCAGACTGAAAGCCTCCCTGGAGGTTTGTTGCACCCAGGGAAACAGATACCACAGTCAGTAGGCCTCCCTGGAGAACAGCTTCACACAGGACAACAGCTTGACTGCTCCTCTGAAGACCCAACAGAAGGCCTCCCAGGAGATCTACTGCAGCCAAGGCAACAGATCAGTAGCTTCTCTGCCAGTCTGAAGATACCCCAGGTGTAAGGCCCCACAGAAGGTCTGCTACAGACAAGCCCAGAGGCCTACCAGGAGACCTTGAACGATCTAGGGACAAAAGAGGCAAACACCAGACAGAGTAACACAGACCAGCAAACACCAGGAATAACCAGTTATTGAGAAGCAAGTGCAAGAGCATGAGCAACGGAAGCCAAAAAATACATGGCCATCATCAGAACCCAGTTCTCACACCACAGCCAGTCCTGAATATACTAATACACCTGAAAATCAAGACGTTGATCTAAAATACTATCTCAAAAAAAAAAAGAAATAGAGTCCTTTAAAGAAGATATACATAACTTACTGAAAGAAATACAGGTTAACACATAGAAGCCCTTAAAGAGGAAACAAATAAATTCCTTAAAGAAATACAGGAAAGCACAATCAAATAGGTGAAGAAATTGAATGAAGTGATCCAAGACCTATAAATGGAAGTAGAAACAATAAAGAAAACACAAAATGGAGGCAAACCTGGAAGTGGAAAACCTAGGAAACAGGTTAGAAATTACAGATGTAAGCATCACCAACAGAATACAAGAGATAAAAGAGAGAATCTCAGGGGTAGAAGATGTCATAGAAGAGGTTGACAAAACTGTCAAAGAAAATTCAAAACGTAAAACATTCCTAACCCAAACATCCATGAAATTCAGGACATAATGGAAAGCCCAAATCTAAGAATAATTGGAATAGAAGAGAACAAAGATTCCCAGCTCAAATGACCTGAAAACATATTCAACAAAATCATAAAAGAAAACTTCCCAAACTTAAAGAAAGAGATGGCCATACAGATAAAAGAAGCCTATGGAATACCAAATAAATGTGACCAGAAAAGGAAATCTCATCACATAATCATTAAAACAAAAAATGCACAGAACAAAGATTGAATGTTAAAAGCCACAAGGGAAAAAGGGTCAAGTAACATACAAAGGTAGACCTATCAGAATTATACCAAACTTCTCAACAGAGACACTAAAAGGCAGAAGAGCCTCGTCAGAGGTCATGCAGACTCTAAGAGAAAACAAATGCCAGGCCAGGCTACTATAATCAGCAAAAATCTCAACATAGATGGAGAAGATAAAATAATCCAGGACAAAATCAAATTCAAACAGTATCTATCTACCAATCCAACCCTACAGAGGATCTTAG
>NW_022196903.1:96155264-96193654 GCF_008632895.1 Mastomys coucha
CTCACAACAAAGGCAAAAGGAGAGAGCTACATGCACATAAAGCCACCTATAAAAACAAACATATCAGGAACTAACAGTCATCCATTTTAATATCTCTCAATATTAGTGGACTCGACTCACCTATAAAAAGACATAAATTAACAGATGTGATGTGCAAAAAAGATCCAGCATTTTGCTGCATATGAAAAACACATCTCAATAACAAAGACAGGGACTATCTCAGAGTAAAAAGATGGAAAAAAAGTCTCCTAAGCAAATGGAACAAAGAAACAAGCTGGAGTTGACATCCTAATGTCCAATAAAATAGACTTTCAACCAAAAGTTATCAAGTGAGGAAGGGAACTTCATATACATGAAAGGAAAAATCCTCCAAGAGAGAGTCCCAATTCTGAACACCAATGCCCCAAATACAAGGGCACCAACATTCATAAAAGAAACTTTTACTAAAGTTCAAAACACACATTGAAACTCACACAATAATAATGGGAAGCTGTAATACCCCACTCTCACTAATGGACAGGTCATTGAAACAGAAACTAAACAGAGACACAGTAAAACTAATAGAGGTTATGAACCAAATGGATTTAATGGATATCTACAGAAAATTTCATCCTAAAACAAAAGAATACCTTTTGTTTTCAGCACCTCATGGTACCTTCTCCAAAACTGACCATATAATTGGTTACAAGACAATCCTTTACTGATACAAGAAGATTCAAATAATCCCATGCATCCTATCAAATCACCATGGCCTAAGGCTGGCCTTTAATAAGAGAGAAAACAATAGAAAGCCCACACACATGTGGAAACTGAACAACTCTCTACTTAATAACTAGGTCAGGGAAGAAATAAAGAAAGAAATTAAAAACTTCCTGGAATTTAATGAAAATGTTGACACAACATATCCAAACTTATGAAACAAAATGAAAACATTGCTAAGAGGAAAATACATGGCATTCAGAAAGAAACTGGAGAGATCTTACACTAGCAACTTAACAGCACACCTGAGAGCTCTAGAACAAAAAGAAGCAAACTCACCCAAGAGGAGTAGACAACAGGAAGTAGTCAAATGCAGGGCCAAATCAACCAAATCAAAACAAAGAGAACAATATAAAGAATCAACAAAACCAAATGCTGGTTCTTTGAGAGAATTAACAAGATAGATAAGCCCTAGCCAAACTAACTAAAAGACCTAGAGACAGTATCCAAATGAACAAAATCAGAAATGAAAAGGGAGACATAACAACAGAAATGGAAGAAATTTAAAAAAAAAATCATCAGACCCTACTACAAAAGCCTATCCTCAATAAAACTGAAAAATCTAGGAAATGAATAGTTTTCTTCACAGATACCACATACCAAATTTAAATCAAGAGTAGGTAAACTATCAAAACAGACCAATATCCTATAATGAAACAGAAGAAGTCATTAAAACCTCCCAACCTAAAAAAGCCCAGGGTCAGATGGATTTAGTACAGAATTCTATCAGACCTTTAAAGAAGACACAATCACAATACTCCTCAAACTATTCCATAAAACAGAAACAGAAGGAACACTGCCTAACTCATTCTATGAATGTACAATTACCATGATACCTAAACCACACAAGGATTCAACCAAAAAAAAGAGAACTTACGACCAATCTCACTTATGAGTATCGCTGAAGAAATACACAATAAAATTCTTGCAAACCAAATCAAAGAACACATTCAAATCATCATTCATCATGAACAAGTAAGCTTCATCCCAAGAATGCATGGCTGGTTCAATATGCAAAAATCCATTAACATAATCCACTAATATAGACAAACGCCAAGAAAAAATAACACAATCATCTCCTTAGGTGTTGAATAAGCATTTGACAAAATACAAGACCCCTTCATGCTAAAATGATTGGAGACAAACTACCAGCCAATATCAAATTAAATGAAGAGATACATGAAGCAATCCCACTAAAATGGGACAAGACAAGGATGCCCACTCTCCCCATATCTATTCAATATAATACTCAAAGTGCTACCTAGAACAATAAGACAACAAAAACAGATCAAGAGGATACAATTTGGCAAAGAAGAAATAGAGGTATCACTTTTTGCAGATGATATGATAGTCAATTTAAGCGACCCCAAAAATTCTACCAGAGAACTTCTCCAGCTGATAAACAACTTCAGCAAAGTGGCCAGATATAAAATTAGCTCAAATAAATCAGTAGCCCACCATTATACAAATGATCAAACTGAGAAAGTAATTAGGGAAACAACTCCCTTCACAATAGCTACAAATAATATAAAATATCTTGGAATAACTCTAACTAAACATGAGAAAGATATGTATGACAATAACTTCAAGTCTCTCAAGAAAGAAATTGAAGATCTCAGAAAATGGAGAGATCTCTCATGCTCATGGATTGGCAGAACTGACATAGTAAAAATGGCCATCCTATCAAAGGCAATCTACAGATTCAATGCAATCCCCATCAAAATTCTCAAATTCATCTGGAAAGGCAAAAAACACAGAATATCAAAAACAATTCTTAACAATAAAAGAACTTCTGGAGAAATGACCATCCCTGACCTCAAGCTATACTACAGAGCAATAGTGATAAAAACTTCATAGTATTAATACAGAGACAAATATGTTGATCAATGGAATAAAATTGAAGACCCAAAAATAAAACCCCACACTTATGGACACTTGATCTTTAACAAAGAAGCCAAAAATATACAATAGAAAAAAAGAAATCATCTAAAATAAATAGTGCTGGTCTAACTGGTTGTCTGTATGTAGAAAAAATGGAAATAGTACCAAATTTGTCACCTTGCAGAAAGCTCAAGTCCAAGTGGAGAAAGGAACTCAGCATAAACCCAGATACACTGAATCTAGTAATCAAGAAAGTGGGAAAGAGCCTTGAACTCATTGGCACAGAAGGAAATTTCCTAAACAGCACTCAAATGGCTCACACTCTAAGATCATGAATTGATAAATATGACCTCATGAAACTGGAAAGCTTCTGTAAGGTAAAAGTTATAGTCAATAGGACAAATCAGCAACATACAGATTGGGAAACTCCACATCCAATAAAGGGCTAGTATCTAATCATATATATATATATATTAATATATGTAACATATATTAATATATATAATATATTATATATTAATGTATATATATTATACATTGTATATAATGTTTATAATGTATATAATGTTTATATATATAAACTCAAGAAGTGAATTACCAAAATACCAAACAACCCAATAAAAAAAATTGGGGTATAGAACTAAACCGAGAATTCACAACAGAGGAATCTCTAA
Source organism: Mastomys coucha (assembly GCF_008632895.1). Taxonomy (NCBI): domain Eukaryota; kingdom Metazoa; phylum Chordata; class Mammalia; order Rodentia; family Muridae; genus Mastomys; species Mastomys coucha. The sequence continues at coordinate 96,158,579 of NW_022196903.1, forward strand.
TGGCTAAGAAGCACCTGAAGAAATGTCAAAGTTTTTAGTGATCAGAAAAATGCGAATCAAAATGACCTCAAGATTCCTTCCATCTTCCAACAATCAAAATGGCTAAGATCAAAGCCTCTGGTGACAGCAGATGCTGGAGAGGATTTGGATAAGGAGAAGCTCTCCTCCATTGCTGGTAGGATTGCAAACTGGTACAACCACTCTGGAAATCAATCTGGAGATTCCTCAGAAAATTGGAAGTAGATCTACCTAAAGACCCAACAATACCACTCTTAGGAATATACTCAAAAGATGCCCCAGCAGGCCACAGGGTCACTTCTTCTACTATGCTTACAGCAGCCTTGTTTGTGATATCCAGAAGCTGGAAACAACCCAGATGTCCCACAACAGAAGAATGAATATAGAAAATGTGGTTCATTTACACAATGGAATACTACTCAGTTATTAAGAATGAGGATATCCTGAGTTTTGCAGGTAAGTGGATAGATCTAGAAAATATCATCCTGAGTGAGGTGATTCAGATCCAAGAGTACATGCAAGGTATGTGCTCACTAAGTGTGTATTAGCTGAAAAAAAATAAGTACAGAATATCCAAGATACAGTCCACAGAATTCAAAAAGGTCAACAAATGAACCCAAATGAGGATGCCTCAGTCCCACATGGGAGGGAGAAGAAAGCATGAGGAGAGGAATGAAAGGACATGGGTAGCAAAAGGGACAGGGAGGTGAAGAGGAGAACATGCTCTGGTATTGGGTGGGGGAAAATGACTGAAGCCCCGAGGGCCAACAGAAAGAATAGAAACAGGCAACCTCAGGAGGTAAGAAGTGGTGGGACACTCCAGAATGTACCAGAGACCTAAAGGTGAGAGACTCTCAGGAATCAAAGGGAGGGACCTTAGATAAAATGCCCTACAATGGGGAGAGGGAATTTGTAGAGCCTACCTCCAGCAGAAAGTCAGACCATCAAGTGGGGGTTGCCTCCCACAGTCAATACTCTGACCCATAACTGTTCCTGTCTAAAAGAACTGCAGAGATAGAAATGGAGAGGAACCTGACAAAAAGAAGGTCCAGTGAAAGGCCCAAAGTTGGATCCAGCTCAAGGAGAGATCCAAGCCATGACACTATTACTGAGGCTATGGAAAGCTCCCAAAAAGAGACCTAGCATGACTGCCCTCTGAAAGACCCAACAAGCAGCTCAAAGAGTCAGATGCAGATATTTACACCCAACCAATGGACAGAAGCTGCTGACCCCTGTGGTTGAATTAGGGAAAAGCTGGAAGAAGCTGAGGAGGATGGAGACCCTGTAGTAGGACTAGCAGTCTCAATTAAACTGGACCCCTGAGATCTCTCAGACACTGGACCAACAACCAGGCAGCATACATCAAGTGATAAGAGGACCCCAACACATATACAACAGAGGACTGCCAGGTCTGGATTCAGTCAGAGAAGATGCACCTAATCCTCAAGAGCCTGGAGGGCCTTGGCAGCTTAGAGGCCTGGTGGGGTATGGTTGGGGTTGGGAACATCCTTGTAGAGACAGGGAGGTGGGGAGGATGTATAGGATGAGGAACAGTCAGAGGTGGAACGGGAGGGGGATAAAATCTGAAGTGTAAAAAAATTTATAAAATTAAAAATTAAATAAATAAATACTGTTTGTATCTCTTTAAAAAAAAGGATGAAAACAGTTTTTAAGTTATAAGACACTCTGTTCCTATACTATTAATGTACATCTATTTTTAAAAGGATTGACCATAGTAAATTTCCTTATATAGTTTCAAAGTTATAAGAAGATAAGCTAGCTAATCTTAGCATAATACATGTCTGTGATAGATTTTTGAATGTAAGATAATGCAGCATGTGAAAAAGTACCCATGATGGACAAGGTCCTGCAGTCAGTTGGCCCATGGCACCTCCTGTATGCAAATTCTGATGCTGCAAGCTAAAGAGCAAGACAGTTTCAGGGTTGGCTTCTTTTGGATTCTATGAGGGAAAGATCTTTTCTGTATTTCTACTTGACATTGTGCACACTCATCTTTTCTTCATGTCAGTTTTTATCTTCTCTATGTGTGCATCTCTCTCTTGGTCCAAACTCCCCTCTTATACCAGGACATCATTTGTGATGATAGGATCACAACCTTACAACTTGACCACAATTATTTATAAGTAGAATAATGTCCTTTGTCAAGAAGCTCCCATTAGAGTAGGAAGGATTTATCATGAGCTATTTTGATACATTGTGGATTGCAGGACAGCAAGATCCAGTGCATGACAGAAACAAATAAACACTAAACCCCAAAACCAAATAAGTGAAGGTGAAATCACAGGAAAAAAAAAGTTGTGTCTTGTTTTTGTCTTATTGCTGTTGTGTTTAAGTTGACAAAATTCTCCCTAACTATTCATTACTTTCATAAAGAATCAGAAGGAAGTGATGGGAGCTACCACCATTATTTGGACACTAGGAAGGAAGTATACACGTGTGTTCATTTAGGTGCATATATAATTACATGTGCATATATTTATATGTGTATACATAGAAACATGTGTTTAAGATGTATACTGTAGTGAATAAACCAGAATAACAGAGGATGGCAATGCAGTATGTTTAAGATGAGAAATGAGAAAGAAAAAAGAAATGCTTTTCAGGATTAACTTATTTATCTACCTCCCACATGAAGAAATGTTAGGAAGCAATTAGGTTAATGGAAAAATGCAGCAGTGTAGCATACAGTGTGTAGGGCAGTTTGCAAACCTGGCACCAATATAAAGTAGAAAGTCTTTAAGCTGCTAAATTAACTGTCTAGTACTTCAATCTTTATGTCCTGATCTGTCCATCAACAGGAGGACAGAAAACACATGTGGGATAATACTCAACAATTAAGGAATTGGAATTTAAAAAGGCTAGTTAGGCTTCACTGATGCTAGAAAAAAAAATGTTCAAATAAAATAAGCTTTCTTGATACATTGTTTTTTAACCAAGAATCATTTTCATCTTTTAATCACAATTTGCTGAAGTAAAGAAAACAATACCAACACACTAAAACCTTGTATACATAATAGTTTACACAGAGGGTACTTGGACGCCAGTAGTCTGCCCGAATAAAATGAGTAACGTCTCATTCATTCTTGTAGACTCAGTCTGAGCAACAGTGATGTAGAGTTAAAGAATGTGGAACATTTGTGTGAACAACCTAACATAGCATTATTTTATTTCAATTGCTATGTGGTAAAGTTTTTTACAGTGGAGAGAAAAGGATGATAATCAGCACAAATATCATATTGCAATATATAAATAATGCATTTAAAGTGATAACAGATCAAAAATATTTAGATTTAAGCTTCTGAAAACTTAAATCTTTTCATAGTACTCTGTGGCTTTATTCAAATGTGTGCCATTGTCTTATAAATGTTATCTCTAGTAATTCTGATCCTCCTATTAACCCTTTCTTCCTGTATAGTTTAACAGCAAATTCAACTTAGAAGAAGAAGAGAAGGACGAGGAGATAAAGAAGAACAACAATAAGAACAAGAACAAGAAGCCGGGTAGTGGTGGCACATGCATTTAATCCCAGTACTTGGGAGGTGGAGGTAGATGGATTTCTGAATTCGAGGCCACCCTGGTCTACAGAGTGGGTTGATTTCCAGGACAGCCAGGGCTATAGAGAAAAACCCTGTCTCGGAAAATAAAATAAAATAAAATAAAAAAGGAAGGAAGAGGAGGATGCCGTTGTGAGGTATGCAGTGTGGTACACCAAGAAAAACAAAGAGATATATTCGTATTCTCTATTACAGTTACCTTCATTGAAGTTCTTTGAAATGTTCATCACAAGATTCTCACATCATGTGAGAAAAGTTCATTAATCAGGTCCTCTTGAAACATGTCTTAAGTGTCTTACAGTCAAAGATTTTACATTTATGGTTTTTATTTTTTATCAACAAGTTTGGGTCAAAGCTTTGGGAGCTTACATACTATTCCCTTTATGTATTTGGGAAATGTGTTCTATCCAACTCACTAGAACACAAGGTCATTGTTTCTATGACAACACAATTCTACAGAAAATAATTCCTATAATAAATGAACAGTTACAGAGAAACGAATAAGTAGACATTCTGTCTGGTGGTTACATGCTGCTGTATTTCTGCAGCTATACACTATACTAGAAAGGAACCCCACCTCAAGTCAAAGGAAGCTAGTTTTCTGTTTGTAATGGTCTTAACTACCTGTTTAAAATACTATCCCCACCTGTGTGTGCTCTGAGTGTACATACATGTGCACATAGATGAGAGAGGAATATGACTGATGTCCTGCACTGTCATTCTGTCTTTCTTCTCTGAGACAGAGTCTCTCAGTGAAGCTCACTATTCTCGTGCCTGTGCCCAACCACCATCACTGAGACTACCACCTTACCTTGAATTAATTTTTGTATGAACGCTGAGATCTGACCTCATATCCTCATATATACACAGGGAGTACTTTTACCTGCTGAGCAACGTTCCTAGTCCTAAAGTGCAGTCACTTTTCCTTCAACTCACGTTTTCACAGATACCTGCTTTCATATCTTTTTTTAATGCTGACAGGGATTAAACTGTATTCTATATTTTGGGATAGGATGAAATTATGTGGAACAATGACAGCAAGTCAGCCTTTTCCCACACTGTGTCTGCAACTAGAAAAAAGCAAGCTTCTCAAAATACATAGACTCCTCTGCTTTGGGGTTTTTAAGTGGCCCATGATTCAAAGTTGACTTAAGTATGAGTTGCTGTATATACAATATTCACTTATATGCAGTAAAAATACACAACTAATATACTGGCTTTTGTGAAATAATACAAATTCTTAAAGCGTTCTGAGCACTGTTTGTTGCTTTGTTTTTTTTTTTCTTTTTATTCAATAGCACAGTATTTCCTTCCACACAACCAGCTTTATCATTCTCTACTTCTTAATCCTAGATATAAGTTAATATCACCACTCACCAGTATGTTCTTTATTATGTATGTACACATAGAGTGTGTATGTGTCCGGGAGTTTACACACATATAAGTGTGTGTACCTGTGCATTCATAGATTCCTCTTTCTTTTCACTCTGCCTAATTCCTTTGAGACAGGATCTTTGAACGAACTCAGAGCTACACTTTAGAAAGGCCACAATTCTGGGGTTATGGTGCACTTGGGCCACATCTGGGCTTGAGATCTAAATTCAAGGGTTGAAGCAGGCAGTCTTACCCACTGAGCCATCTTGCTCACCCATCATTGTTAAGTTCTCATTTCCCATTTGACTACTTCTGGTCCAGACACATACTTATCTTTCCTACAGTATTGACAATTATTTCTGCTTTTAGGGGAGTGGGTGACATTGCAAGGTATGTTCTATATTGATTTACATATAAATAAAGCAAATCATAGCAATGAATAAAAATATTAAACCACTAGAATTTAAAACTTTCTCAAAGATTCCAAAATATATGTCTTCCCTAAACCCACTCATCTGATGTCTCCTGGGGAGTCTGAATGAGAAAAGAAGAAAAGCTGTGGGTTCTCATACACATACAGACAGGATTCTCAGTGCTGCATAGTATGTAGTTGCCTCTAGTCAATATTATTGGTTGATAAATTCATGTTCCCAAGTGTCATTATTGTCTACTGACCACTAAGTTACATGTAATTTACACTGGATTTATTAACATACCTAAATTCAAGTTGACACAAAGCCACCAGAATAAAACTGGGCATTCCAAAGAAAGTTATTGTTTTCTTTAATATTGACACAGAATATAAATAATTGACCTTTGGAGCTGCAAAGGATGTTCAACTAGGAGTTTCACATCCTTTCTAATTCTGAAGAACCATTGGGCAGTAATATACAAGCAACAAGAGCACTGTGAGATGACCCTGGTATTTTTCCAAATATCCTTACTTGGAGTTACCATTCAGGATCCATCTGTTTTGACTTCAGACTCTCAGAAACCTGTCCATACATCTTAAACATCACAACGTATTTATGATTGTATACTGCCATCACTTATTTTCACTCCCCTGCCCCATCCCTGAGCTTTATGCCTTCAGAAGACAGTAACTGTATTTGACAGACATACCTACACAACTACAAGTTGTATATATTAGAATTATTGGTTAATCAGCATCAGATGCAAGTCAGACTCTGTGTCTACCTGTAGCACTGGTAGAAATTCTTTTAGCTGACCAAAGACTGACTAGCAATTTCCAGATCATAACTCTTACCAAGGTATTATTCCTCTAACTAACAGACATCTTGTATTATAAAATAATTCCTGATAAAAATTCTCTTCTTACATAGAGAAGCTCATTCAAATGCCATATTGATGGTATGTTAGAAAATACAGGAAAAGAAAATGCGATATCCTCAGAGAGGCACCTCCAGTTATCAGTTGCTTGTGTCTGTTTGGCAGATTTTGGGCTCTGGGTCACGTACACCCAATCCACTCCCTTCTGAGGACTGTAAATGTGGTACTACACAGGAGTAGCTTTGCTGGAACACACACATAATGGCACTCTCGATGACAACAACACTCCACTAGTAATCTACTGCAGAACTGAGTGCCGAAGCGGAGCCCATTTCTGGGTTTTAATGACTTGTTTGAAAGCAGCAGCTGCCTTTGCCATTAAAACAAACCAGAGTGGGCAAAGGTTGAGCTTCTCTGCGAGGATGCTTCAGTCGCCAGGCCTTACAGGACGCTCGTTGGCTGCGGCTATATTACTTTCCAGAAGTAAAGCGGACGCAAGGGTCTTGAAAATACAGTGAAGTCCTCAAGAAATCAGTTAGTTACACGAACCAGGGATTTATTCAGAACTAACAATCACCAAATCCTCTTTTATTAACGAATTTACTAAACTGGTGATTTAATAGCTATACTTGGTGAAATATAGGACTGCCCACTACTTATTGTTCCCCCTCGAACTGCAATTGGATCTCTCCCAACAGGTCCCATTCCCAACATCATGTCCTTTTCATTTTGCAAGGCCTCAATGATGTGCATGAGTCTGGGGCCATTAAGTGGATTGTGGGCAACCTACTCCCTATATGGTGTCCATATGTCTTATGGCATTTTTAACATTAGGATAAATGTTCTAAAATTAGGATACAACAACACCATTCAAGCTAATCAAATGACTTACCCGATTTCCCTATTGTTTCCTTTTACTTATTTATTTATTTTTAAAAGGATGTGTGTTTTGCTCACTTGTATTTCCCTCTACCACTTGCAGGTAGTGCCGCAGAGGCCAAGTAAATCCAGACAAGACTATCAGATCCGGCTGTGAGTGTTTAGAACTGAATCTAGGTCCTCTGGAAGAGCATCCAGGACTCTAATGCTTTGAGGCATCTCTCCCTCCTCAGTATTTGATTTTTATACCATACTCAGATTAAGGCTGAGCAAGATTGTCCTTCCAAGGTGCTTCAAATTTGAAATTCCACAATTAAATGAAAAGGAGTTATCCTATGACTAGTGTTTATAAACTGGGATTTTCAGAGCTGCAACTTTCAATCACTGGGTCACATCTATTCTAATATTCAGGTTTGGACTCCAGCATGTCCATTCAAACATTTGAAGATATTGAACATAAATGCGGATTTAGGTTTTGAAGAGGAAATACGCCATTCTAACCTTAGCAGTGAGGCAGGAATTCCATTCTTCCAGAAACCTCAGTCACAGAGGGTGAAGCTTGTAGGGATGGCAAAGAGCAATTCACTTCCAATGACTGACAAAATGACTCCAATAATGAATTAAGTGCCCTAGGACTGAGTTATTCTGTTTTCAGTCTCAAATGCTTTGAACTATTTTTGAGCACAAAGTCTATTTTGAGCCTAAAGCCCCAAATAATACAACTTTATTAGAAATTCAGTTCAGTAACTTGGATTGCACATATCTCCAAAGCATCATAGTTTATAATTTGGCTGTAGGCTCTGCCTTTTATTATTCAATTTACGCCTTTTGTGCCCTATCTGAGAACAATAAAATTATACCTTGAAATTGAAAAAATGATAAATACTCATTTAAAAAAATAAATAAAATCATATAGTCATGCTTTGTGATGAGTGTTCAAAAGTATGTTATGTGTGTATGTTACCTGGTTTGGGACAACAGTTGAATTAAAAGAATAATATTTCATGATATCTGATGATTACATGAACTTCTCATTTTCACGTACATAAGCCAAGTATCACTTGAATTCAGTAACACAATGTGACTTGTTTCACCTGAAACTGCTGGGTTTGAATAGTTATGTTGAGGGCAAAACAGCCTAAAAATAGTGAGAAAATACCTATTGTCTAGAATGTTTGGGAAAAGTCTGTGAATCATTCTTCTTAGATGATATGATGGTATGTGTCTACTACTAGAAGCAAGTGTAATATTAGACCAAAATAGATATGTCTTCTCTCAATATTTCCTTTCTTGCAAGTTTGTTAACCAATATCTCCTGACACTCAGGTCTGCAGTATGGAAATGATGGGACTGAGATGAATTTTTTGATGCAAAGACTAGCAGTTCTTTAGCAATGAAATAAATGGAATTTGACATTAGCGCATATTTTTTGCTTAGTGTTGCATCAAATTTTGAATTACGTCTGAGGAAAGTAATTTACGAGAAGGTAGTGTAATAAATGGCTTTATTCATCACAGCTCTGGATCACCATGGCAAGAAAAATCAGATGGAACAGTGTTTTTCTTTATGTGGTTGTGAACATTCGTTTGTACTTTCAGTTATCCAGTTCAGTAAATATGTTTCAGTATTGTACCTAAAACAAAAGGTGGCTACTAATTCGTGGAAGGTAGACATTTCATCAAAAAAGTATGGGTGGGCATATTAATATTGCCCCATGAATCAGTTTTCAATTAGAAAATTCAACAAGGATTCATTTTTTACCTTGTACCCACAGTACTATGGAAACTCAACAAAATAAACAATAAATAAGTGTCAGGGACCTCAAGAATCTGGAAAATATGTAGCTTTATATATGTTGTTGTGAGCTGAATTTTAATTGTCTCTATTCTCCTAAAATAGGAAATATGGCCACAATAATGATTATTCTGAACTCTCTACATGGCATAATAAAGCAAATTTTAGAAAGTCAGGCATGGCCATGTGTCTGTCACAGTGAATGATATCTTTCAGTTAATATCTGGTTTTCACTCAAGAACTTATTCTGTACATTGTTTCATAGATAATGATTCACATTAGTCACACAATTATATCTCTTGCCATTTCTCTCTATTTTGACAGCCTTTTTGTTTTTTTTGGGTTTTTTTGTTTGTGTGTGTGTTTGTTTTTGAGACAGGGTTTCTCTGTGTAGCCCTGGCTACCCTGGAATTCACTCTATAGACACAGCTGGCCTTGAATTCAGAAATCTACCAACCTCTGCCTCCCAAGTGCTGGGATTAAAGGCATGTGCCACCACTGCTCAGCTTTTTACAGACATTTGAATTTGGGTATGACTTGCATAAGTTCATATGTTATTAGAATGGAAGAATCTGCCTTCCTATACATCTGGAAGTAAGCACAGTACTGTACGATCCTGTAAAGAAACAATCAACTATAAAAGTTTATTTGGAGATTAAAAAGCTGGGAGCTTTACTTTGAAAACTTAGAGCTAAGCTAAAATTGCACATAAATGCTGCTGCAAGCCTTTGAACCTTCCCAGGTGGCATGCGAAATGGCTGTGCATGTTGAGAACACTCTCAGAACAGACTGAGCCCTTGGTGTTGCCAGTACAGAACAAGGAAGTGCCACACCTGGGATCTAGGTGCTATTTGAGTGATGCTTTAATTTTATTAGTGCTTTTATGCCCATGGGTGACACTAATCAATGTTACAATGGCAGCAGGTGGTCCAAACACTGCCTGAATGCCTTATTTTTGAACATTATCAACCTTTATAATTTCTCCTTGGATGTAAAACTGGAGACACAAATAGAGTTTGTATTCCTACAAAACAAGATGTGTAGATATCAGTAACAATTTGTAATGGCAGATTAAAGATCCATGCCCTTAGGTAAACACACTGTGAAGCTTTTTAGATTTAAAAAAAAAAATACTGGAACAGAGTTGAAAGATTCAGAGAATGTATATTTGAATCAGGACACTGTGCAAACTTCACCATCCACAGAAGCAACTCTTTGCTTCTTTCTGTTGACTGTCTCCCATAACCAAATGTTGGGCTTCCATGCTCATGCAGAAAGTTCAAGTATAAAAGCCAAATCAGTGCCTCACCATTAAAACACATAAAAAATACAGCCAGGACTACTTGAAACACAAATCAGCCTGAACACACAGGAGTTTCTGTCACTTTTATAATAATATACCTAATATTGTTAATATAGTTAAAATAAACAATTCTTTTTCTTTTTAACTGACAACTTTCAATATTAGTTTTGTCTCCAAAATGCTGGTAAATAAGAAAATTAATCCCAGATAGTGTGAAGAGAAAATAAATACAGAGATAAGAGCTTAATTCTTCAGTGGTCAGAGAAAAGTTTGAAAAAAAAATAGTGAATTTAATAGCCAGCTATATGGATAGGATTTCTTTTTTATAATTTTAGATAATATAAAACTGCTTGCATTCAAGTTTTTCAATGCTGACAAAATTTTGAACATAGATTTATCCATGTTTTAATCAAGTTTATCTGGGCTGGAGAGACAGCTCGGTGGTGAAGAGGACTGACAGCTCTTAAAGAGGTCCTGAGTTCAATTCCCAGCAACCACATGGTGGCTCACAACCATCTGTAATGGGATCTCATGCCCTCCTCTAGTGTGTCTGAAGACAGCTACAGTGTATTTACATATACATAAAATAAATGGATACATCTTTTTTAAAAAAAATGTTTAACATAAATGAAGTAGACAGAGAGTGACTGAAGCTGAGCAAATGGGCCTAAAATATTTCTATTGAATATTCCACCTAAACACTACAGAATATACATCCTCCTCAGCAGCCCATGGGAGTTTTTCAAAAGTAACCCACATACTAACACACAAAGTAAATCTCAACATACCTAGGAAAAGAAAAATAAGTCTGTATTCCATCTGACAGTGGAATAGTTCCTAGATTACATAGCATAAGACACTCTGGAAAATACAAAGCCTCACTGGGATTAAACAACAAGATATTTAATGATAACTGAGTCACTGAAGAAGCAAGAAAGAAATGAAGAAGTTTGTAACATTAAATTAAAATGAAAACAAACTACTCCAAATCTTCTGGGTTTTGGTAAATATTTTTTTTCAATATTTGGTCTTCCAAACTTTGAGAGATGGGTAGAATGTGTGATCAAGAGTTACTTGAACAATAGATTTCTTTCCAAGAAGTCTGCTCCTCAAGAACGCAAGGCACTATGCATAGAAGCCATTGGAATAGCTTCTCAAGATGAACTTCATTAGAGTGTCAAGCTAAATCTATCCTTCAGCTATGATATTTCCACTCACCAAGTTCATACTCAAGAGCCAAGCAATATCATTATCAAAAAATCTTGTAATATTGTCTGTAAGTATGCAAGTTTTATTTGCCACTGCTATTCCTTGTTGCATACAGACCACAGATCATTGTTGGACATGTCCATTAGCCACACCAAAGAAAAGTCTAGCCAACTACCTAATAATTTTGGAATTTCTTATTTAAAAACAGCTCCATTTGTAAGGAACAACCTTCATTCCATAGCCTAACCTGCCAGGAAGGCTATGCTTCTGTTCATTTAGGCAATATTGTTCAGCTGGAAACAATCAAAATGAAAGTTTTTTCTGATATTTCTCATGACATACACATATACACCAAGGTCTACAGACAAATGGACTCTCTCTGACTCTCTCTCTCTCTCTCTCTCTCTCTCTCTCTCTCTCTCTCTCTCTCTTTCTCTCTCTCCTCCCTCTCTCTCTGTGTCTCTCTCTGTCTCTCTCTGTCTCTGTCTCTCTCTCTCTCTCTCTCTCTCTCTCTCTCTCTCTCTCTCTCTCTCTCACACACACACACACACACACAGGACAGAGAAAGAGAGAGAGGCCTACCTCTTAAACACCTATATATACCACCTATTTCTATACCCAGTATCAAGCAATAGCCATACACTATTTTGCTGTAAGAGTACCCGCAGTACATAGTACCCATAAAACCCTTTTTGTAATTTAAAACCAAGAATGAAAGTTAATACAATCTAGATAAAGACCTGTCTGTGTGAATAAGTAGCTGTATGACTTAGAGCAAGCACCTAAACATGTAAACATGTTTCTGGAGACACATATATTCAGTTACGTTTAACTCAATGTTATTAAAGCATTTTGAGCATTAACATATATCACATCTCCTTTACCCTTAAGGAATAATTTTTGGCCAAGGCTCATATAAAGGTTGGGTGGTTATAGTAGCCAGCCGGAGTCTAAACATTAAAAAGGCAGAATCAGGATGTCCCCAGGGCAAGCTAGCTAGGTAAGACTAACCAAATCTCTGAGCTTAAGGTTTAACTGAGAGACCTTGCCTCAGTAAATAAAGTGGAAAACAATGAAGAAATATACCTTATATTAACATTGTGTGTGCACAACTGAGCACATGTGAACATACATACACACAAAATACATATATATGCAAAATATGTTCATTAAACTTATACATTCCATTAATATAGGGCTTCCAAATCATATTCTCTCACTCTATCTCTCTACTTCCAATTCTTAAAAAAATATCTCATCTTCTGTCATCCTCAATCATGAGGAATTTGAAGAGCCTTCCACATTTATTTAGTCCTTCTTCATTTCTATATCAAAGCATGCAATCTGGTCTTCTTCATTTGATTAGTTATTCCAAATCTTACTTTAGATACTTTCACAGTGTGTACTCACTGTATAAAGACCCTTCCACCTAGATCCCCAGCTATGTCACTAGTAGATACTTATACAGATACAGAATTCCAATCTCCTCCTGTAGACAGAATCCAGCTCCTGCCGCTCAGACATTCTTCACCCACTTCAACACTATGAATAGCACAAATAATTCCAAATCTCTGTCTCCCTCCGTTTCAAACCTTCAACAATCTTATCCCTCACTTAGAGTAACCATGCAATTGCTTATCAGTTTGACTCCATCATCTTCCACCTCTTGAATGCTATCTTCGTATATCTACTGCCATCCATTGGGAATTGCTGTACAGCTTTTTCCTGAAAATTGAAACAATCCTTCCTGGAGATGGAGAGGAGCTCCAGAGCTTCAGGAAACTATCAAAATTCACAAGGCTCTTAAGCTTAAACACTTACAAGACTCAGAAGATCCACCCCAAAGTTATATGTGAATAATATACTTGCAAAGAAGGGAGGTTGAAAGTAAGAATGCATATTTCATCAGTCATCGCCCATACTGGGGGAAGGGAGGGTTGTTTTTAGTGATCCATGTTCCTGATATAGCTGGTTTTGAGTCATCCATGGTCCTGAAAGTAATTCTTAAATACTCAAGTTGTTCACCAAGATAAACTTGGATGAAACAGTTTTGTTGTTGTTGTTGTTGTTGATGATGGTGATGGTAGTTCTGGTGGTGGGTTTTTTGTTTGCTTTGTTTTTGTTTTTGTTTTTGTTTTATCTGTCATCCCTGCCCTAGAATGTATGATTGTGATATTTTCATATACCTCCAGCAATATAATGCAACAAACACATAAGTTATACTACTGTCCAAGCATCACCTCCATCATTATCCTTCCAGTCTAGCCCATTAACATCCCATTGGAGTAAAATTTTTAGAGTCAAGCTAGAATAATAATGCATGCCAGTGTTTAGGCCTGACAACTTCCTTTCAAACTATAGTACCCTATATAGTTTTACTTATGATATAATACTATGTTAATTTTTCAAATAAAAACAGGGAAAAAAGCAAAGAAATTAGTTTAGTTATATATTTATGTAGCTTCAACGTATAATATTATTATTTCAACATCTAATCTGTGGAAAAAAATACTTTTGTTGACTCTTGAATTTTACATCATGCATCCAATCCCACTTATCTCCCCATCCCTCCTTATCTATCCTCTGCCCTTGAAACATCCACCTACTCAAAAAACACAAAATAAAACAAAACAAAAATACAACAGCAACAAGACATATATTTGTGGGATCTCTTTGTTGGGTGTCACAGTGTATCACACACTATGCTCATTTGTCCACACATATTTACTTGCAAATGTTTATTGCAATGAGTCATTGGTCTGATTCAAGATCTCTGATTTGTGCTACATTATGAATATTGGATCCCGGTGGAACTCCTCTCAGATATCCTGTTGTTACCCTGTGTCATGGAGTTCCTGCAGCTTTGGATCTGCAGGAAAAAGCTCCTTCATTCACTCTAGCAGATCACAGATGGTGTAGATGTTAGGATATGTCAATTCAAAGCCCCAAATCTGGGTATGGGTGATAGCTGAGTTGGTCAGCTTGCCAGCTCATCTGAGCACAACACACCAGAGTGAGCTCTCCAAACACTGCATATATTTTAAAATGTATGTTTTATAGTTTAAAAAATAATTTATATTTGACATTCAAAATGTATTTTACATTTATGGCAAATCTCGATTTGGTATGATTATATTCCAGGGTCTCAGTGGCCATATGTTGCCAGTAACTACCACAGTAGTACAGAAGACATTCAAAGATACTGCCTGAATTTGAAACCTAAGCTCCACTTGATAGTGGTAATAACCTTAAATAAAGTAATAATGTAATAACCTTAAACAAGTAATAATGTATGTGGGCCTCAGGTGCTGAGCATGAGATTACAAGAAAAGTATCAATCTGGTAGGGCTGCTTTTTTAATTTACATTAATGTATTCATGAATAGACCTGCAGGACCTCAATGTTAACATTATATGAATGTTTGATCAACATCACTGTAAAGTAGAGCATGTAGGTCACTGGTAGGAGATTTCATTTGCATTTGTTGGACCCCAGGTTCAAGTGTTAGTGCCATGCACACACAAAAATCATTGCATACCACGAATATGTGCAATTTCATTTATTATTAGAGAAATTATTTTTATACTAAAACTCAGTAATGAGCCAAACAAAATCAATTGCTTGAGCACTGGTTGCCACACAATACAGAATAGTTATTGTCTTTAATGAAAATGTTATTCATGCTAGCATTATAGAAGGTAAAAGAAGGCAAGCCTATGTTATACTTTCTCTAAACTTACCCATTCTGAATATTATCTTAAATGGTGTCCAGCTTCAGTATAATGATTAAGACCTTACGATTTGAGCTGTTTTACACAGAAATATTTTTGTGTTTTTATACTAAAATTCAAACACAGAATCTCATTCATACAAGCTAAGCCATATCCTTAGCATAATCCTTAGCCTAATTATTAGGCTCTAAATTTAAACTTGACTTCTTTTAGTATGTGAGTTTTATAAAGTTCTTTAATGTTTCAAGACCCCCCATCTTAGTTCCTCATTAGTAAAATAGGATTGAAAACAATGAATGGGTCAGAGAATCAACCAAAAATATTAACAATGCAACTCATCTGTAAAATAGGGTCAATAACAATGAAAGGAGTAGAAAATCAACTAAACTGTTTATTGACTCAGAGAAAGCTCCTTGATGCAATACTTCAGAAAAAGTGAGGACACAGTAAGTGATAATTGTTTGGGGCCTCAACTCAAATGGTACCTTCTCCATTGCTTTTTTTTTTCCTGAATCTTCATTTTTCCAAGTACTCAGACAACTTCTACTAGTCCTTATGTATTTTTATTACATTGGGATCTTTATCATGACAGCATTGCTACCATTGTTTACATGAGTCTCTTTTCCTAAGCTGACTGCAGCCTGGTTAACTTGGACTCCTCCACTTCAGTTATCACAATACCCTCCACAAACCTTGTGCTTAGTATTCAGCTCACTTAATGGCTCTTCAGAAATGGCTGGGTTGCAGCATGTGGGATGCACAAGAGGAAGAAAGGAACAGAAAGCAGGAGAAAGGTCAAGGCAAGATGAGAGAGGACGGAGATCTAAGCTTCATACAGAAATGACAGAGGCAAGTGATAATAGACGAGAACGACAAGCTCACAGAGCATCAATTCTACCTTCTCTTTGTCTGAGGACACACTTACCATATGCCGAGTGACTGCTGAAGATCAACAGTGGCTCATATGAATGCAAGCATGAGTGTGTTTCTATGTGCCTGTGTGTGTATGAATACATCTGTACTCCATTATTCAGGAGTTAACACCTAACTACTGCACTCTTAATGGGAGCCCCCATCCATTTAGCTCTTCTAATAGGATCCAATTCATGGAAAAGCATAATAAGTGTGGGGACATGTTAAAACACTTTTATGTGATGAGTACTTTAAGACAGCTTAACACTTAGGTAATAGAAATTGAATCAATTTAAATCAGCACTTTATTTCCAAGAGTTAGTGGACTAATTATAGGATACTTTTGAGAAACTAGCTATTTTAAGAGCTAAACAAAAAAAAAAATGTGGGTCTTATTTAAGTTATGTTTATTGAACTCTAATTACACTTCCAAAGCATTTTTTAAAGTTGACTTAGTCTTTTCTTATTCAGCATCAAACACAGAAAATGCCATGTGCAATTAATGGCCAATGTTAAAGGAAGAAAATGTGCCAACCATGTTTCTGCATCTTTTACTGGTGCTCACATGCATACTTGGTTGGGCTGTCAAGATACCTTTTTTCTAAATTTTTTTTCTTAAATTTTTAATTGTAACTATGTATAGGGAATATATATTACATGAATGCAGATGTACTTTGGATAATGTTCAGATTCCAGTATATCTTCTCTTTAAAACTGGGATCCAATAAGGTTTTTTATTTTATTTTTTAAATATTTATTATTTCATTTTGGTGGAGACACTTTTAAAAGACTTTTCTTAGAGCTTTTGAAAACACAATGTATGTAACCTATAGTCATCCTGTTCTACTGGAGAGTTCCAGAACCCCTTTCTAACCATACCTAGGAACCAGTTGACCAACCTCTCCTCATCCCTTCCACTGCATATTCCACATACAAAAGAAAACTTGGTTTCCAGATTCTCCCAGCACCCTTCAGTCCCCACCTGGCATACCTCACTCTTAAACCCTGTATTTTCCAGCTCAAGGACATGGGTTTCCCCACCCCCAAAAGCTCTTTCCGATATAATGCAAATATTTTGGTTTCTTTCTTTTTGCCTCTCAGTGCATTTTTCTCTCTCCCGACCTGTGCATGCTTTCTCTGTCTCCTTCTCCTCCCCTTTGTCTCCCTCCATATGGTGACTTCCCTGGTCTCACTCCTTGGGACCAGTGAACCCACCCATGAGTAGTGACTTCCCAATAAACCTGCCTTTATATATTCTAATTCACCTTGAATTGGCTCATTTCACCAGTGGAGAATCACTTATCAACATTAAAAAAAGTAAAAAAGATTAAAGAAAAGAAACAGTTGAAAATTGCATTGAAGTTATCTATAGCCAAATAAATATCTTTAATCATTTTCTAGGTGATGACAAGCATGATGTCAGTAAAACCAATTAAAAAAGGTATTTGAGGAAGAAATTAAAGTTTATTTTACTCGCAGATGATTATATATTTAACAGTGATCACAGAAAACTAAGCAAGTTCATCATATTATGATAATATTGAACAGAATGAATGTTATTCTGGAGGTGTGTAAAGTTGTGTATCAGTAGGCATGAATAGTATTTGAAGAAACACAATCATTGGCATGAGAAAAATAGATTGTACGTTTATAGTGCATGCTGCTGTTGTGAATTTATTCTGCACATGGTTCCTGTGACTAAATACAAAATACTCAAGGAAATCTGAATTCAATTCAATCTTTGAAGATATGAGTGTTAAAATAAAGAGGTACAATGAATTTTAACAATATTTTAACTTTGACAAGATCAATATTGCTATTTCAATCTCTCATAAGTAAGAAAACTGAGCTTTAAAATTATGAACTTTCTGTTATCCTTGGGTGAATTTTATTTGCTAGTACATAAGGTCTCAGGTTACTCACATCTCATGTGTTCTTATTTACAGTGACTAGTGGGTCCCAGACTAGATAGCAAATACCAAAGTCTCACACAGGTAAGTATTATCTACATCTTGTTCTATGTGCATGAGTGTTTGCACACACACACACACACACACACACACACATATATATATACCTATATACATACAGATATATATATATATATACATACATATATACACACACACACACACACACACATATATATACATATATATACACATATGCACCATATCTGCTCCCAGTGCCTGCAGAGGCCATAAGAGGGCATTAGATCCCCTGGAGCATTAGTTACAGGTGATAATGAGCTACCACATTGGTGATGAGATCTAAGCACAGTTCCTCTCTTAGAGTAGCAAATGCTCTTAACAACTGGGCTACCTTTCTAGCCATGAGAGTTAAAAGAATAATGTTTATGCATTTAAGAAGTAGAAACATGGTTTCTTTGAGATCTTATTGATTCTTAGTCAATGAGCTTTATTCCACAAAGAAATGACTCAGGAAGTAAAGTCATTTTTTGATTTCAGAAATAAATAGAAGTCTATATAAACCACAGTGACCAGAAAAGTCATTAAACTAAAGCCAGGAAACTATTTCAGTTCTTTCATCTAGTTAAAAAAAAGTGCCATTCCCACCATATCTTGAACTCAGTTAACAAGCTTCCACTGCTTAATATCAATTGTATTAATTTTTGTAGCATTCGTTGTCTTTTACCCCTAACAATATCTCTTCCTTTTCTGGCTTTACAGAATTCCCAGAATAAAAATGTTCTTTTTTCTTGCTCTGGTCTTCCTTAATCTGTCTTCAACTTTTACAATGTTTAGTACTAAATGTCATCTTGTCTAAACATAGGAGAAAAACAAGAAGGACAGACACATGAAAAGAGTACACAAGAAAAGGCTTACTGGGAAAAGATTTAAAAAAAAAACATGAAGTACACAACATTGGTTGTACATACTGATGGTATCCTTTACTAAACACTAGTTGTTTTGTTTTGTTGTGTTTTGTTTTCTTTTGTTTTTTTGAGACATGTTTTTTTTTTGCGTAGCCCTGGCTGTCCTGGAACTCACTCTGTAGACCAGGCTGGCCTCAAACTCAAAATCCTCCTGCTGGGATTAAAGGTGTGCACCACCACTGCCTGGCATAAGTTGTTTTTATTAATATAAAAATGTATGGCATAATCCATGTTTTAATTTGGGTTTTTATTGTTGTGAAGAAACACTCTGATCATAACAACTCTTCTAAACAAAAACCTTTAATTAGAGCTAGCTTACAATTCCAAAGGTTAAGTTCATTATTAGGAAACACAGTAGCATGCTGGCAGATATGGTGGATATGGTGCTGGAGAAGGAACTGAGAGCATCCAGATCAGCAGGCAGCAAGAAGATTCCACAGTACCATTAGCTTGAGAAAAACCTGTCTCTACAGGGACACACTTCCTTCTACAATGCCACACTAGGCCAAGAAAGCCATACCTTCGAACAGTGCCACTCCCCATGGCCCTAGCACTCAACACCTGAGTCCACAGGGCCCATTCCTATTCAAACTATCAATTTCCCTCAATCATAAATCTATTTCAAAGCATATAAAGCAGCCAAATATTTATCAATAGATTATCACACTCAAAAACCAAACTTCTCGTTTTAATAATACAAAAAGAACACTAATAGACAACACAAACAATAACCCACATTCAATATTTTTTGCAATACATAAGAATCTGACAAATCACTCTCTGTAGTATAATTATGAAGACTACAAATTCTCCAACTAATATATTATACAGAGTATGTTAAACAAAATGTAATTTAATTCTTCTGTGAATATTTTACTGCTGTTAAATATCATTTCTATAAATTCAAGTTGAGATTTAACTCTCTTACAGATACTTTCACATTTAGATATAATGTACATTGCTTTTTCTATAAACTGCTATAAATGTGTAAAAGATGCAGAGACGAAAATGTAGACACATGCACAATGCGATTTCCCTGTGCACTAGAGGAACATTTTAAACTTTAGAAAAACAGTCCCATTTTCCTTAACTATACAGCACTGTTATTTTCTCAGGATATATACATATATATAATATATGTATATACATATACATATATATATATTTTTTTTTAACCACTTCTGAGATTTCAAGTTGGCTTCTACAAAAGTTACCACCCTGAAAGATATGTCTGCTGACACAGGCTGTCATTTTGATCTTTCTACAAAAACAAGAATATGGAAAACTATGTAAAGTAATTAAAGACAGAAAAAATATTTTACTTTGTATGTCTGTATTGATCTTTCTCCAAAGCCCATTTAACAAACCTGAAATTTGAATATAATTACCACCTTTTTCTTCAGTACTAGAATCTGTTTTAGGAATATAATTAAGAAGCTTAATAAAAACTTATAAAAACTGCAGTGTGGTATACTTCATTTATAAAGTTTAAACCTCTAATCTAATATTGATCATGAACTTTTATATTTTATCATGTAAATATATGAAAAAATTTGAATTTTAGTACAAGAGCCCAGATGTCTACTCTTATATAGATGTACATAAATCCTGTGTGTTTTTATTGAACATTCCAATCGGCCTCATTCATTGGAAATGCAAACATACTACACTTTTATGAAGCCCAGGTTCATAAAGAAAAGGTTCATCTAAGCCCTAGAATATGAGTGCTGATTTATTTTTATGATGAGATGTGATTTTTATAATAGCCTATTTTCAAATGGGTTAGAGAATGTAAATGAACAAAAGAGTAAAGGGGGGAAATATTACACACAGACAAACCAAACATGGCTAAATGGTAAATAGTCAAATTAATGGATCACATGCTCCTATTTATCATATTCATATATGTATTATCCTTCTAATCAAAACAGAAAGAAAACAAAATAGAAAACCATAGTGCTAATGTTCTATTATATATTATATTTCATTTAAAAATAATTTTCTTAACCACTCCGCAAACAAGTGCCAGTAAAATGAACATGATAAAGTATCAAAAGAATTAAAAAATATATTTTGAGGGTATAAATATGAAATATTTTTCTTTTGTCTACCATTTTATGAAAAAAACCCAAATCTGCAACAGAATGTCCCAAATGTACATTATGAGAAAAATTTCAGAGAAAATTTCATCATATTTTAAACAGTGTATTTCTTCTCAGATGACTCCATTTCTAGACATCTAACCAGAGGTTACAATGGCATGCTGAGAGCAGGAGAGGTAGCTCTCTCTAGGACTAAGTCCCTAATTGGCTATCCAATACTAAGTGGTCAGTCCTCAAATCAGATATGTATAAGAAACAGCACTAAATGAACTTGGAGGTAGTATTTTTGGTTATATATATGTATATGTATATATATATATGTACATATTAATACATATGCATAAGTATATTAATATTATATATAATATTTGAAGAAAGGGAGGATATAGAATTGAGAGGAGATATACTAGGTAACATGGAGGACTTAGAAGGAATGACGAGAGGAATGATATAATTATATTTCAGTTATAATTTTATTATATACTTAATTATAATTAAATTTCTTTATAAAATATGTATAATTTCATAATTTCATTCATTTCCCTTGGTAACCCTTCTCTTGGACTGATAAGCATGTAATATATGCTAATAAATATATAAATACAAAATAAAATAAAAATGTGAATTTCTCAAATTAAGTTGTCACACTAGGAACACTTATTAAATTCAATATAATTTTAATATCAGGTGTTCTTACAGTTTCTATGGAAATATATTGACTTATAAAAATTAGATAGCAGAATCATGAGAGTCCAATTATGAGAATTAAAAATGGCAATCTTCTTTCTGAGAAAAACGATCTGTCTGTCTTTGACCCTGGTGTAATTTTACCTTAACCTTTAGAAAGGATTTGAGAATAATCAGGCATAGATGCGCATGCCTGTAATCCAAGTATGGGAGAGGAATGCAGGATGATCAGGATCAAAACAGTGAATTTGCTGTCCATCTAGGCTACATAAAACCCTGTCTTAAAAACAAAAGCAAAGTATTTAAGCACATGACTCAAGAATAGTTCATATACAATATAACTTATTGTTACCTGCCAGGCAGCCAATGAATGAAAGCAGGATCAACTGTTTCCATGACAACATCATCTTTAATTGGCAAAAGCAAGAGTAACTCTTGTCTAGTCTCTGATGAATAGAATGCTTTGTCTTCAGGTAAATCCTTTAATCTGTAAAATATATGTAAAAAGAACTTAGACTTTTAAAAACCAGTTCTTTTCAAGAAAGATTTTCTTCTTTCCTTTAAACTCTGTATCATTCACAGAAATTCATATCCTCAGATAGAACAAATCTTTTTTGTTGTTGTTATTGAAAACAGAAAATAGTTGAAATGGAGACACTTAAACACTGTATGCAACTGATGGGAAGATGCAAGCAGCTTATATAATTTAAAAAATTCAGCAGTGCTAAAATATTAACTATTAACACATTAAATTTTAAAACTTTTGCTAGATAATTGCAACAACTAAAATATTAATCTGAATTCAAATTTCTCTCAGTTTATCTACTGGTAATATTTTTGTAAAACTAAAGGGGTTTTAAAAAGCAGGTATCTTGAAGCAAAGATTATCTAAATATCTGAATCCATGACCAGATATACAAGTAAATACAAATTATTGACAATGCCTATTTTAAATAATGTTTTTGTTGCCTGAGACAAGTCAGAAATGCCTCCATTACATATATGTATACATGTTCCTTTGTACAACATTCCTGTGTACAGTGGCCCTCAACAATTGATTCCTGAGGTATATTACACCTAACCAGAGATTGTGCTCCAAACTATAAATGTCTAGGCTTGCAGTGTGTACTTAATGCATTAAACTAGTCCTTCCTATATGTCCACTGATAGGTCTTCCTATAGTAAGTGTTTTGGGGTGAGAAGTTAGAGATGTAACAGGAATTATGACCACTAATCTTCCTTATAGCTGGGAATCTTGGTCAAGTAGAAATGTAACTGAGAACAACTCTTCTCAGGACTACGTTCGAAAACTAGACAGTCATGTGACCTTGAATCATTCTCATTCCGTACCCAGTATTGTTAATTACAGATGTCTTTGTTTGAAATTTCTCCTGATACAAACATTGAACAATGAATTTAAGAGTAAGTACTTTACTTGAAAGACAAAAGAGGAAATCATTCAGGTATAATGCAGAAAATCAAGAGCAAAGGGCATAGTAGGGAACTTCCTACTGCACTATGAGCAACTGAAGTGTATGCCTCTGAAGAAACCACGAGGTTCAGCCTAAGATAGATGGACATATATGTCTGGGAAACATCTAAGAAAATTCACCTACTAAAGGACAAAGGTATGAAAGTTCTTATATATGTATTTTCACTGTGGTCACATGAGAATGGCTCTGATGATGGTTAGTAATTTGGTACTTTTTACCTCTTAAAGGTACAGTCTATTCATATCACTGTAGAGAATGCTCAGAAAACTAAATCAAAATCTATGGGGATAGGGCTTTTTGGAGGGAAAACCAGGAAAAGGGATAACATTTGAAATATAAATGAAGAAAATATCTAATTAAAGAACAAAGAGACCTACCATACAACACAGCTATACCACTCATAAACTATAAGCACCTAAATACCCTACTACACTAACACTTTCTCAGCCATGTTCATTGCCTCTCTCTTCACAATACTAGGAAACAGAAATAATCTAAATATCCTTCTACCAATGGGTAATGAATGTGGTAGATATACACAGTGGAATTCTATTCAACTGTAAAGAAAAATAAAATTAAGAAATGTGTAGGTAAATGTATAGAACTATAAGATATTATTCTGAGTGAGATAACCCAGACCAAGAAAGACAAATACTACATATACTCTCCTACTTGATGGTCCTAGCTCCAATTCTTTAGGAGTAAGTATATAGCCTCAAGGAGCCACAGAAACTAGGAAAGTCACTGAGGACTTTGGTGCAGCATGGAGCTGTAGAGAAAGAAATAGTAGGACAGAAGTGCTACTCTTTGAGAGAAGGGTAAAACTACAAGTGGGACTTTATCTTCCAAGAGGGAAGAAAAGGAAACATTGAGAAAGAAAGAGGGACAAGGTCTAAAGAAAGACAAAAACCATGGAAACAGCTATAGGGAAATATTTTCTTCTATGTTTATTTAAAAACACATAAAAATATAAGTGTATATATACACATACTGTTGGAATGAAGTTAAGATCCCATTGCTGCAGACACTATATGCTTAGGAAACAGCACTCCAGGGAAACAACTGGGAGCTGACCTGAACATCTTCACCTGAGAACTGCCTTTTATATATAGGAAGTATCTATCTAACTTGCCAAGGGAAACAAGCAAACTGTAGTCCTACTGTGCTAATTTTCATAAAAATGTACTCTGTGGTAAATATTTGACCACTTTGTCCTCAGTTGGTACATGAGTTTGGAAAAGAATAGGAGGTTCAACCTTGTCAGTAGCATGACGTAGGGCAGGCTTTGTGCTTTTTCTGCCTCCTGATTGATGAATGTGAGCTCTCAGCTGATGCTCTCATCTGTTTGCCCATTGTGTGCCATTATGGACTCTAACCCTATGAAACCATAACCAAATTAAATATTTTCTTTCATGGAGTATCATCACAGCAATAAAGAAGTAAGACACCTACCCAGATGTAAAGCTGGTGAATCACAACAATGACTGACCTAGCAAGATACCCATAAGGATGCAACAGTAACACTTATATCCTAAATGTAACAACTGCTGTCTGTTTCTACTTTGATTCTACTAAGTAGCAGAGAGTGTACTCTTGGTACTGAAAATCTAGTCAACTACACATTGCTAGAGAGGTTATAAACCCAGCAAAAAGAACCTTCTAAAGCCATTTTCTTAAACCAATATAATTTCTAAATTGTCATTATACCAACAGATAAGGGTAGCTCTTATTCTTCAACAAGGAAGCTACTTTGCAAAAGAGAGAGATTATTACAGAGATTCCAAACTGTTGAAAATTCAGAGAAGTTAATGTGGGGTGCCCAACAACTACTAATACATCTTCCCAAGGCTTAGGGAAAACATCACAGAAGCAGGGCAGTACAAAAAGATTTTAAGAGTCAGAAAATCAGGGAATGGACTCCTAGCTAGTGTCTTCTATATGTGACAAGGAAGCTACATCCATGAAATCTCTAAAGTAAGATTGCCTGGATATGATCAGAATAATGGCTATTAGTGGTTTGTCTTGTGGACCATGGATTCAGACACTGATTAAGGTGTCCCAAGGTCTAATTACACTTCAGACACAGCAATTGTCATGATTATTGAAGAATTTCTTATATCGATATGGTATAAAGAATATTCTCTAAATATTTCTAATTGGTAAATAAAAGACTTAATAGCCAATGAGTGGGCAGAGAGGAATGAAAGAGTGGATGGACTTCTGGCCCCAGACAGGAAAGGGGAGGTTTTCATGAGGAAGGTGAAGGTCCAGGCGAAAAGGGGCCATGAGGTGGATGAAGAATAAGATGGCCACCATGAGTTTGGGCCTCAGAAATTGCCAAGGGAATTCTCTGTAAGGACAGACAGCCTCAGCAGAGCAAGCCAAGGAAACATTAAATACATTAAATGTATTTATCTCAGGGTGTATGTCTGGAACATAGCTAAGACAGCATAGAAAGATAGGAATATCTGCTCAGTTATTGTGCTTAAAGCTTATTGAACAAATCAATAGGTCTCCATCTCAATTAGTGGGGAGCTAGCCAGGTTAGAAAAACTTATCAGTTTTAAATTTCATCTATAGATAGTTGATATTTCATAGTCACATCCCTAGATGAGAAACTGCAGTTGGTCAATGGATACTGTGAAAATGATAGGTTTTCTCCACCTAGAACAAAACTACACACAGGTAGTCCAGTCCAAAAGCTTATCCCTGGATGTGTGTGCATGTGAGCAAAGCAAATGGCTTTAGAACTTTACATATACCTGTGTGTTTTATAGATACATACATGCAGTAATGACGATGAAAAAGAGATTCAGAATTTGGCAGATTTACAGGAGGAGCTGAAGAGAACCCAAGAGCTCAGAATACCCACATTACAATTCACACACCATATGAAGCTTAATAAAGAGAAAGAGCAAAGTGTGGGTGCTTCAATCCTACCTAGAAAGGGGAACAAAATAATCAGGGGAGGTAAAGGGAGGGACGGACCTGGGAAGGGAAGGGAAAAAAAGAGGGGCAGGATCAGGTATTGGAAGAGACAGGAGGGAAATCCAGAGGTCCAGGAGAATAAATAGAAATATGTAGCAGTGGAGGATGGGGAATCACTAGAAAGTCCCAGACACCAGGGAAACAAGAGGCTGCCAGGACCCAGCAGGGATAACATTAGCCGAAATACCCAACAAAACAGGGATAAAACTTGAGACAACCTCCAGTAGGTAGACATGACACCCAGTTGAGGGAAGGGACCAACCACCCATCTCAAAAAAAATTTAAAGTGAAATTGTTCCTGTCTAAAGGACACACAGGGCCAAAAAATGGAGCAGAGACTATCGAAAAGGCCATCCAGAGATTTTCCTAACTTGGGATCCATCCCACCCAGCAGATACCAAACACCGACACTATTCTATTGCTGATACCAAGAAGTGTTCACAGACAGGAGCCTAGTATATCTGTCCTATGAGAGGCTCCACTAGCACCTAAGACAAATGCAGATATGGCCAACCATTGGACTCATCTCAGGGACCCCAGTAGAAGAGTTAGGGGAAGTAGGGAAGGAGCTGAACCAAATTGCAACCCCATAGGAAGAACAACAATATCAACTAACCAGACCACTTAGAGCTCCCAGGGACTAAACCAACAACCAAAGAATATACATGAATTGGTGCATGGCTCGTACTACCTATGCAGAAGAGGATTGCCTTATCTAGCATCAATGGGATGGGAGGACCTTAGTCCTGTGAAGGCCTGTTGCCCTAGTGTAGGGGGATGCTGTAGAGCTGAGGCAAGAGTTAGTGATCCTTGGGGGAGCACCCTCTTAAAGGCAAAGGGGAGAGAAATGGGATGGAAGTTCCCAGAAAGGAGACTAGGAAGTGGGACAATTTTGAAATGTAAATAATAAAGTGATCAATTAATAAAACAAAAAAGCAATAATAATGACGATATAGTGCTCATATATGAGGTTCTCAAAAACAATTACTAATAAGAGAATAAAGCCCTTTGAAAAGTCAGTGAAATTCTAACATTGTGGTATGATTAAATTTTCAACAAACACTCAAATCATGAATATTATGAGTTGTATTTACCTTTGAAGATTAAAACACATTTTTCTTCAATATGGAAATTTTAGTGTTATTCACAAATTCATAGAAATTACAACTATACATTAAGCAAACTATAAGACTTATGAGAAAAGATGGGTTAATACCTATATTCTATTTTCATATAATTCTGGAAGACTCTCTTTTAATTTAGTTGCTTATGTCTAATCATCATCATTAAAGTTTGCCACTGACTTTATAAATAATGAAGGCAATTAATTAGAATCACGATTTGATTTTGCAAATTGACAAGTATTGTCATGGATAAAAGAGACACATTATAGCTCATCCCAGTTTTTGAAATCACAAAGCTAAAATAAATACAAAAGAAGTTACTGAGGCAAGACAAGCACACAAAAAAAATGTCATCTGCTACAATAAGAATAGTCTACTTCACACAGGAATCTTTTAAAACAAAAGAAAAGACAAAACAAAACCAGATATCCTTTAGAATTTTGGTAACAGAAATTTGCACTGGGGGAATAAAGCTAATATATTTACAGCGCATGCTCCATAGCAGACTTTAAATAGCCCCCAGATTTAATACATATTGACAAATGTAATTGTTAATGTCAGCTGAACTAAAAAAATTCTAGACCTTGGACTCAAAACAAAAATGCTCTAAATAGTTGTTCCTGGTTGAGCTAAAAGAAGAAAGAGACATTTGTGGCTTTTGTCATCCACTTTACAAAATTGCTACTAAGACTGTGAATCATGAAATATTGATACATATTATTTCAAATGTATACAGACAATTTTAATGTTGTCTTGGAAAATGCTCAGAGTTCAGCCTTTTGGGGTATGAAAACAGTGAGACTTATTTTCCACTAGAGTAACAAATACTTCACATCTTCAAATAGAAATAATCAACACCAAAAGGAATTATGTAACATCACCAACAAATGTTACCTTCACACTCCCTCACACTCACAGATAGCCACCTTCAACTTTCCAGACTCAAGCACCATCAAAATGCTTCTGCAACCTTCTCTCTCCTTCCCTCTGCCCTCCTTTCATCTTTCAGCACACAAACAACACACACTGTATAATATCCACATACATGCACACAGGCACACACACACACACACACACACACACACACACACAAACCTTTGAGAAAGTTCAAGACATTTAATACAGTAAAATATTTAGCCATTATTGATTTTTAAAAGACTGATTCCTATGAGAACTAGTTGCTCTGTGAATGCCTTAGAGTGTATATCAGTACCCTTTCCTGTAAATTTACCACAGAATCACAGGCCCAAGTACTAATGGCCTCACATTTTTTTCATGAAATAAATAATAAAACAACAATAAAAGTCCAGCCAGTTTAGAAACAAAGCATCCTGAATATATTTTGATTTCATTCATCATCATTATTTTAATCATCATCCTCATCAGCAGCAGCAGCATACTTTCATTTTTTCATTGATAATATGCACATCATCCAGAAATACAATGTAGCCCTTCTCCATACTAACTCTGACTCCCCACTGCTGGAAACAAGAGGGTTGGTAAGATGACCAGTACAAAAGCGCTGGACTACAAGTCTTAGATCCCTCACAGCTTCCCTTATGATCATTGCAATTTGAAACCTAGAATGTGCCCATTTTGATGTGACATTTGACACCAGTAGTTCTGTATTTACAGAAACACAGATGGAACTAAGGCAAATGCCAATGGAAGTCACCTCATGCTCTGGAGGACATCTATGTCAACTCAGCTTCCCTCCTTTGACACTTTGTCAGTCTAAACACTGGTGGTAGTTATTTTGAAAGTATGAAATCTGTCATGAACTAGATTTCAGTCTTCAAAAATTGTGAACTACAACTTTTTTACACTGGCATTCCCATTTCAGCATCAGCCAAATATACATACATTCCTACAAATAGAGCAGTAGTTCTCAACCTTCCTAAGGCAGTTTAACCCTTGGATGCAGTTCTTCACGGTGTGATGACCCCCAATCATAAATTACTTCTCCTGCCACTTCATAACTTAAATTTTGCTACTGTTATAAATCATAAAGTAAATATCTAATATGCAGGATATTTGATGTGTGATCACTGTGAAAGGGTCATTCAACCCAACAAAGGGGTTGCAAACCAAAGGTTGAGAACCATTGTAGGAAACAAAATGAACCTCAGCCAACTGTTTCTAGAATTTTTTATTTTTGTTACTAATATCAGTATTTATTTTTCTGGATTCATTGATTTCTTTAATTATCTTTAATCTATTTTTTTAATTTTATTTTTTTGGATATTTTATTTACATTTCAAATGTTATCCCCTTTCCAAGTTTTTCCTCCACAAACCCACTATCCCATCCTCCCTTCTCCTGCTTCTATTAGGGTGCTCCCCCACCCATGCCTCACAACTCTAGCATTCACAGGACTGAGGGCTTCCCCTCCCATCTTTAATCTATTTTTACAGTCCAGTCAGTATCCACCTCACTATTTGCCCTCCAGCAGTTCCTTGTCCGATTTCACCTCTCTGTCTCCAAGAGGATGTCCCCATCTCCCACCCTGCCAGACCTTCACACTCTAACCTTCCATAGACTTGATGTTCCAGAATTCTTTAAACTGAAATAATTTGTTATACAGACATTATATGTGTGTGTGTGTGTGTGTGTGTGTGTGTATTTTTGGTAAACTTCTGCATATTCAAAATTTTATTTCCTTTTTCATTTAAAAATTAATATGAACTAAGAAAGGAAAATAAAATAAAATTGTAGTAAATCAGAATTAAGTCATTTATTCAAAGAAAATTTTATTTTAAAAATAGGAATATTCCTGAAAAGTCTAGCAACAGTGAAGTTATTGAATAGTTTAAACATTTGATAAGGCACGTCATTGCTGGTATCCTGGTAATTTTTCCTTTTCATTGTCTAGTAATGTATGTATACACACACACACACACACACACACACACACACACACACACTAGCATATATCACTCTGCATATACTCTGATGAGTTTATAAATTATAAACACAAAAATATTGTCTGGAAACTCTGAAGTGTCTTGCATTTATTTCACAGCCTTTTCCACTTTGTTTTCAATTTAGCATCCTCTGCCCTGGCAAAATCAATATCAATGATACAACGTCAGGAAGAAAATTACAGACTATGTTTTTCAATGGGTTCCACTAGTTTCATTCAAGTACAGGTTGAAGGAGGAGACACAGCTATTGAATCATGCCAGCCCATGATCTGTTTCAAACTATGACCTGAGAAGACAGTGCCTCCTCTATCCACTTGACAGTTTTTCTTCAATGTTCCCGCTTTGCTTCAACTCAGTTGGCCTTTTCCAGGGCATGGTGACAGGACCACAGGCACAACTTATATTTGACATGTTACCATGACCCTAACTACATATTTCAGGAAAAAAGGTTTTTTTTTTTTCAGCAAATTTAAGTTTCAATAAATAGTTAAAATTTCCAAAATGAACCTCCATCCTCCAAAAACAACACTAATTTGTCTCCAAGAGAGCCAAACATAAGAGACTCTTGAGAATTTTTAGAAAAGGACCAATTTTTCTTGTAGAGAACATTGGTACAAATAGGTGTTTAAGGATTATGAAATTCAATGATGGAAGAAAGATAAAATGATAAATTTCATATTATGTTCTTTATATTCATTTTCCAAATAAACAGTAGTGGGATGTACCTGCAAATTTCCATAAATATATGTGTTGCCTGTGCAGACTTGATGAAGTCCTGAGTGAATGTATTTTGTTGATGTGATCATGGCCATATTAAAAATTCCAATGCTTCAGACCTGTAGAAATGGCAAGCCCTTCACCTAGTCAAGTACCAATGTTGACAGTGTGTACAGAAAGTACCAACGACAGCTTTCTCTTCCCAGATAACTATAGCTCAAAACCTCTACAAAGACCCCCTATCTACATTAGCTAATGTGCCTCCTTCCTCAGCTGTATATAAATCACCATTAGATTGCACAGCTCACCCAATCTCCATTATCCTGTAGTTGGGTCTGATTTCCAGTTGCCCAAATCAAGTTCATCTCAGATTAGTTCAAGTCATGACCTTTTGCTTTCTTCTTTCTTATTCAATGAGGATGTGCTCCAGGCTTCATTCAATAATGACGGGGAATAATATACCTTTCCTACATTTGCACAATACTTTCTGATGCCTAGTTCTTACTTGGAATATAAAAAGAAAACTTGATCAAGTAATGTGATAGAAATGGTTTTCTCTAAAGGCAGTTTTCACAGTGCCAGGAAGGAATTGGGAAGTAATGTAATGACCATTAGCTTCTGTGGAGGTTTTATTTGCCAGGAATGGTTCTAATTGCTCTCATTGGACTAATCCACTTCATCCTCATGACAGCCTGTAGGGCTTATTCAGTTGTTGTCTTCATTTTTCAGAACAAGAAACAGGAAAATGGTTGGTTTAATAAACTTGTCCAAGAGAGACAGAAATCAAAGATGCTCCAAAATTATAACAATCCTTTCTGATAGTAGGTGTCAAATGGAGAACTCAAACAGCAAGATCATTACAAAATATTGGAGTATAATCTGATTCTTTTGTATACTTGTTTACTATGTGAACTGGTACAACTGGTCATTGGAAGTAGTCATATTAGTATCATTGTATTAGATTTTAGTTCTGTGCCAGAGAGTTAGACTCTTTATGTAAATGACTTGGCAACTTAATTTTAAGCACTGAACAACAACCTATCATCTCTATGTTAGCAATGACTTTCAAACATACATACATCCATATTTCAGATTCAATCAAAACATCTCAATGAAGTACCAAGTCAAAAACATAAGTAGGAATATTGTTAAATATATTATAATTATGTGTGGGAAGAAAATGTATTCATTTAAATATACATAAAATATTCCCAGAAGTAGCCAGGCAGTGGTGGCACACGCCTTTAATCCCAGCACTTGGGAGGCACAGGCAGGCAGATTTCTGAGTTTGAGGCCAGCCTGGTCTACAGAGTGAGTTCCAGGACAGCCAAGGCTAAACAGAGAAACCCTGTCTCAAAAAAACAAAACAAAACAAAAAATTCCCAGAAGTATTTGTGGAGAAAAATTTCCCTAGGGTAAAAATATGCTTAGGAAATTGACTATTTTGATGTTTTTATTGAAAATATGTCTATTAGATAAAAATTATCAGAAGTAAACTGATTGAAGCTGGGACAAAGAGAGAGATAACAAGAAGGATATGATAGAAAGAACTGAAAACAGTATAGCAAACCAAACTTCCCTCAGTTTATATTCCACAGTTTGTGTTCCTCTAGTGTACCATTTTAGAGAAGAAATGTAGAGAGAACCTCCTCTTCTGTATGGAAGCATCCTTTGTCAGTAAAATGCTATAGGTCTATTGGCATAAGCAAAAAACAGGACAATGGGAGTGCCAGTACAGAGAGAGGAGGTATAGGAATAGTGTCAGGGGCAAAAAGATTCACTCCAGACACAGAAGAAGATGGTTCATATGAAACTGAGGATTAGATAACCAGCCAAGTGGCATGACTTAGAATAAAATAAAGGGTAATTAAGATCTAAGCTAGTTGGCAAAGAGAGCCGGAGTTATTGGCCTAAGCATTTGTTGATATAAAAAGAAGTCTCCAAATTGTTATTATGGGGGAACTTAACCACAGGTGGGAAAACATGATGACAAAACTACAAAATGTTTATGAGATGGAGGGAGAGCACAGACGTACTTGGATCAGTGGCCTCTGAGATCATTCTTAAAGGAGGGCTGTAAGATATAAGAAAGAAAATAAGGACACAGACTTAAGATGGTGGCAAAACTTATACAGAAGGCAATTCATGGCAGGAAAAAAAAAACAAAACAAAAAAACCCCCAAAAAACAAAAAACAAAAAACAAAACAAACAAACAAACAAACAAACAAAACCCAGCTGATGTAAAGACCAGAACACAGAGGGTGAATATGAGACCTAGTAAAGTCTAGAGTATAAGAAGTGAACAGATGTACAAGGAGATAAGAATGGATCAATTTGCCTTCTTCTGCATGCTAACTGCTAGTTGATCCAGTACCATTTGTTTAAAATGCTGCCTTTTTTCCACTGTATGGTTTTAGCTCCTTTGTCAAAGATTAAGTGACCATAGGTGCATGGTTTCATTTCTGGGTCTTCAATTCTATTCCATTGATCATCCTGCCCATCACTGTACCAATACCATGCAGCTTTTATCACAATTGCTTTTGTAGTACAGCTTAAGGACCGTGATGGTGATTCCATCAGAGGTTCCTTTATTGTTGAGAATAGTTTTGGCTATCCTGGTTTTTTTTTTTTAATTCCAGATGAATTTGCACATTGCTCTTTCTAAGTCTATGAAGAATTGAGTTGGAATTTTGATGGGGATTGCATTGAATGTGTAGATTGCTTTCAGCAAGATGGCCATTTTTACTATATTAATCTTGCCAGTCCACGAGCACGGGAGATCTTTCTATCTTCTGAGATCTTCTTCAATTTCCTTCTTCAGAGTCTTGAAGTTTTGTCAATCAGATCTTTTACTTGCTTAGTTAGAGTCACACCAAGGTATGTTATAGTATTTGTGACTATTGTGAAGGGTATTGTTTCCCTAATTTCTTTCTCAGCCTGTTTACCCTTTGTGTAGAGGAAGGCCACTGATTTGCTTGAGTTAATTTTATATCCAGTTACTTTGCTTAAGTTGTTTCTCAGGTTTAGGAGCTCTCTGGTGGAATTTTTGGGGTCACTTAAGTATAATATCATATCATCAGCAAAGAGTGATAATTTGACTTCTTCCTTTCCAATTCGTATTCCTTTGATCTCCTTTTGCTGTCTAATTACTCTGGCTAGGACTTCAAGTACAATATTGAATAGGTAGGGAGAGAGTGGGCAGCCTTGACTAGTCCCTGATTTTAGTGGGATTGCTTCAAGTTTCTCTTCAGTTAAGCTCAAGTCCAAGTGGATCAAGGACCTCCACATAAAATCAGATACACTCAAACTAGTAGAAAAGAAATTGGGGAAGAGGCTCAAGCACATAGGCACAGGGGAAATTTTCCTGAAGAGAACACCAATAGCTTATGCTCTAAGGTCAAGAATCGACAAATGGGACTTCATAAAATTGCAAAGCTTTTGTAAGGCAAAAGACACTGTCAATAGGACAAAATGGCAACCAACAAACTGGGAAAAGATCTTTACCAATCCTATATCTGATAGAGGGCTAATATCCAATATATACAAAGAACTCAAGAAGTTAGACTCCAGAGAAACAAATAACCTGATTAAAAAATGGGGTACAGAGCTAAACTAAGAATTCTCAACTGGGGAATACTGAATGGCTAAGAACTAAAGAAATGTTCAACATCTTTAGCCATCAGGGAAATGCAAATTAAAACAACCCTGAGATTCCACCTCAGAGACCAGTCAGAATAGCTAAGATAAAAAACTCAGGTGACACCAGATGCTGGCTAGGTTGTGAAGAAAGTGGAACACTCTTTCATTGCTGGTGGAATTGCAAGCTAGTACAACTACTCTGGAAATCAGTTTGGCAGTTCCTCAGGAAACTGGACATAGTACAATCAGAGGACCCACCCATTCCTCTCCTGGGCATATGCCCAGAAGATGCTCCAACATGTCATAAGGACACATGCTCCACTATGTTCATAGCAGCCTTATTTGTAATAGTCAGAAACTGGAAACAACCCAGATGTCCCTCAACAGAGGAACGGATACAGAAAATGTGGTACATCTACA
>NW_022196903.1:96194153-96196857 GCF_008632895.1 Mastomys coucha
ATACACAAAGTACAATCCGTAAACCACAAGAAACTCAAGAAGAAGGAAGACCAAAGTGTGGATACTTCATTCCTTCTTAACAGGAGCAACAAAATACACACGGAAGGATTTTCAGAGACGTACTATGGAGCAGAGACTGAAGGAAGGACAATTCAGAGACTGTTCCACCTGGGAATCCTTCCCATATTCAATCATCAAATCCAGACACCATTGTGGATATCAGCAAGTGCTAGCTGACAGGAGACTGATATAGCTGTCTCTGGAGAGGCTCTGTATATTCGACTAATACAGAAGTAGAGGTTCAGAGCTATCCATTGAACTGAGTACAGGTCCCCAATGAAGGAGCTAGAGAAAGTACCCAAGGAACAGAAGGGTTTGCAGTCCCTTAGCACGAACAACAATATGAACTAACTAGTACCCTCAGAGCTCCCAGGGACTAAAACTCTAACCAGAGAGTACACATGGGAGGAACTCATGGCTCCAGCAGCATGTGTATAGCAGAGGATGGCCAAGCCGGTCATCAGTGGGAGGAGAGGACCTTGGCCCTGTGAAGGTTCTATGGCCCAGTGTAGGGGAATGCCAGGTCCAGGAAGTGGGAGAGGGTGGGATGGTGAGCAGGGGGAGGGGAGAGGGAACAGGGGATTGTTTTAGTTTTGGGTTTTTTATTTTATTTTATTTTTTATTCTTATTTTATTTTATTTTTATTTTTTTCTTTTGGAAGGGAACCTGGGTCAGGAGATATTGTAAATAAAGAAAACATCTAATAAAAAAATACAAAAATAAAAATAAAAATAAAATAAAAGTACTAACTCCTAAAAAAAAGTTAACAGATGAATGAGACATATGAGGAACATTTTGAGTGTCCCAGTGAGTGTCTCAGTGCCTACCACTAGCAGATTATGTCACAGGAATAAAGGTGACAGAGTTCTGTAAGGAACTAATAAAGACAATCCAAAGAATTAGAATCACTGGGCTCAAGGTGGAAAAAGGAGGAGATGGTCAGTGGACAGGAAGTTTCTCCAGGGGCAGAGGACTTGCCTAGCATGCAGAATGGCATGGGTTCCAGCCCTAGCACAACAGATACATAAATGCATGCACACACACACACACACACACACACACACACGCACGCACACACACACACACACAATTATCTTAAAATGTAAAGTGAAACATTATACAATATACTACTGTTCAGTGGTTAAGAGAAGAAACAGACTGTGAAATAGAGACATTTCCAGATGTCCTGGCTACTGTCTCTCCAGAGGACTGCCAGACTAGTCTCTGGCTACTTATGTATCTACACAGGGTGTGGGGGATGTCACAGAAATGTAGATACCTGGCCAGGGTAGGTAGTCAGAATGCACTCTATTCTGTGGCTGTATTTTATGCTCATGGTTAAATTTAGAAGCTGTGGTGTGATTTCATAGAATCACTCCACTTGGAAGAGTTCTAAACACCAGTGGCTCCACTTCTCATTATCTCCCTCTACAGCCTCTGCTGCTCTTGTGGCCAGCTCAGACTAAATGCTCTCCAAGTACTCTCGCACATTAGCAACACTAGTAATTCAATATGGCTGGGATACAGCACTCAAGAGAACCTCTCAGTCCTCAGTTATCCAAAGGACAGAGCAGAGAGAGTTGGTTCAGAATAGATGACAGTAATAAATGCAAAGCATTAAATGAGTTCAGGGCAGTGACTCTAGGTGCTCTGTAAACATTAACCCAGCATACTTTATATACAGTACAGTCAGCCTTGATGCTATATGTTTTGGTTTTAGATATTAATTTATATCCATGAAAATGGACTAAGCTGTTCATTGGTTAGGAGATAATGAATTTTGTAACAAAATAAATGGAATAGAATATTGTGTAATTGTTTTATAAAGCAAAGTTTTTTTCCTTTTTTGGTAAAATAAAATAAAAATATAAACAAACATGTGGCTTAATGAATTATTGTGAGGCAAACCCACTCTCGCAGGGGTTCACTTTAATGGGTGTCCTCTGCTCTGATCTCACATTCCCTGCAGAAAATGGCTTCTCTTACAAGGAGGTTCCAAGTTAGTGTTGTTTAAACTGCAAATTTTGGTAGCTTTGGAATATCTTTTAGTTTAATTTTTAGATGAAAAATTAAAGTAGGATATCAACTATAAAGAGATACTGAATTTAATAATGGTTAGTAATGCTTTGTCTTACAAGTGTAAGTATTGAGTCCTAAAATATTTAGTATTATTTACTCTAAGTATTCATCACAAATAATTTTCAAAATGTCTGAGACAAAATGACAGATGGTTAACTGTGTTGTGCATCTACATAAACACATACATACCATTATATATGTATATACAAGGTTTACAAAGACTTAATGCTCCTTCTTCAAATATAACATCTATAAAATATTAATGGTAAGTATTATGAAACTAGTTTATTATAAAAATTAAGATTGTGATTATATGTGATTCTAACTGCCTGATATTTAATAAAGATTTTTACTGCTTCAAATTCAAAAAAAAAATGAACCCCAACATAATTGACACCTTGGCTTGAGATAAAGCCTTAAATGTACTCAAGCAGGGATCTCTAGCTCACTTTAAAGGGATTAACTAAGGGCTCTGTACTACTTGCCTCATAAAAAGGAGAGAGAAGTAAAAAACAACACTACAGCACTTGTACAGCTTAGCTGTTTGGTTGGTTGGTTTTCTTTC
>NW_022196903.1:96199367-96208243 GCF_008632895.1 Mastomys coucha
AGGCAGTGGTTACCATACTTGGCTCAACATTAGACCATCTGGGGAGCTATGCAGAAACACAGACCCCCTCAGTCCACTGAATCATAATTTCTAGGCACCAAGCCCAGAATTTGTATTATTAAAAAAAAAATCCTCAAGCAATTATACTGAAGAATCCTGCACACACCCAAGAACTGTGGGCTATGACATAATGAGTCGAGAAACTCTAGTCCAAGCTGTCAGTGACAACACTCAAGGGTGACATCTTACCATGTTTAACCTGAGTTTCTTTTCCCTTTTGCTTTGTGAATTTTTTGCTTTGGGGACAGCTGAGGCTAGAGAAAATCAAGTTCAAGTTGCTACTCAAATGAGTTGAATCTAAATGTATGCATGGTTTCTGCATGCACCAGCTGAGAAAAGCCAACAAAAGCCTCAATGGGACACATGCTAAGAGAAATTAATCTCCTCAGAAATGTAAAAGGAAAGGTTTTCCTTCAGGATAAAGGTTCACAGGGGAGTGGTAAAATGTGAACAAGAAGAATATCAGGATCTCCAAATGAGAAAGATGCAGAAGAAATTCTAAGATCCCAGAAGGACAAAACAAAGGCAAAGACAGGAGGATAAAGGTATTCTGGACAAATGGATGACCTGTGACTCATTCATTATCCACCTTCACTCCACCCACAGTTCATAAACTCTGCAAGAATTCTCTGAAATAAGCAGGATAGCCTGGCAAGCAGAATGCAAGTTTGTTACAAAATGGAAAGCTCTAAGCTGAGTGGTTGAAGATTTAGAAAACTCAGTATCTTGTGATCCTGTAAGGAATAAGTCATGATTGAGAACCCTAATCCCCCAATACTGCAAGGTTTCTCATAGAAACTGGGAAAGGTGCGAGTTAGTTGAAATGACTTTGTGTAGGTTATTTAATAACTTTTTAGGAGACACTTAGACCAGCCCAGTAAGAATTCTTCCTCCTTTGGTTACATAACCTTCTCATTTGGTAGTTTGAAAGGAGGGTGATTAAGGTTTTATCATAAGCTAAGAAAGCCAGGAGTGCTGAACTGGCGTTAATATTCTCTCCCGGTGGATTTCTCCTGAGTCCAATTATTTGCAGGGTTGTAGAACTATTATTTTATTTAGCAATGAGTTGCTTTGAGACTTATTTTCAAGGAACAATAAAAAGATAGATTCTTACTTACCCACCCTTTTTTTCTTAATGTCCAATTTAGACATGCTTTACTTTACTAGAGTGTGCATATATGAATAAATAACATTTACTGTTAGAGGTGCATTTAAAAAGCAGATAAATTTTATTACATAAAGGATAGAATGGATGCTTTGACATTTAAGCCCTTTATATTATTTTTATTCCTTTGAGCTGGAGTAGAGGAAAGAAATGAAAAACAAGCTGGTGTTTCTATTGAGACTGAGAACTAAAATCCAGGAAATCTCTGGGGGTTTGCAGTAAAGCGCAAGTTGATCCTCATGACATTCTAGGCTAGTCTGTAGTCCAGGTATATATAGAACACAGGTGTGCTAACTACCCACAGCCTATGCTCAGCCATTCCCTCGCCTTCATAAATGTTCTGAGTACTTATTTTGATACATTGGCAAATAGTTTTTTTTTCTTCATGCAAAGAGGCTTTTGCCAATACTCTCTTTAAAGTTCCACACTCATTTCAGAAGATACAAAGACTTTTTTAATCTCCTATGAATGGTCTTGAACATAAATCATGGTATACAGAGGCCTTTAGGGATGTTAACAATGACAACAAAACATGTCATATGCTACATGGGGAAAAAGTATTAGCTTGAAATGTCAAGATTTGATTTATTTCAAGTATTCAGAATTGAATACTGTTGCTAAGAAATGTTCCTTTTCAAGCATGCAAAGTCATGGTATCATAGTCACCTTTGTCCTGTATTGACTACTCCATGCCCTGCACTAAGCTGACTTAATCTTTCTACAGACACATGAAGGTGGTATTTTGTCTCATCAATAAATATCTCATTGATAATAAAGGAAATGAAAGTTTAAGGTAATGGTTTTATCCGTTTACCATCACCCAGGTCATCAGAGGTCTGTTGTGGATTCCAAACTAAGAGTTCAACCGCTTATGTCCACTCCCTAGAGTATAATATACTTCCTTATCCATTTAAAACAGTGAGTTCAGGGGAGGGGAGACTGAGTGTTTTTTCAGAGAGAAAGAAAACATACTGCTCTTGAAAAAGATTCCATTTCCAGTTATGAAGTCATGTAGACCTGTACTATGTGACACCCTCTTCTGATCTCTGTAACCATGTGTACAAACCAGTATTCAACAAACACATAACATGTAATTAAAAATAAATTGACTTTGTTGGACCCATGTATTTCAATATCCAGGCACTTGCTCTCAGAGTTGCCCCTAGGAAATCTAGCATAGCTCTATTTTGAGCAGAACATGATTTCCTCACGTTTCTACATTGGAGGTAATTGACAGGTTATTTGTTCCTTTACAATTCTAGATAGGATATACGGAGAAGTTGGACAGGATTGAAGGTGAGTAGGCTAAAAGGAATGTGTAGGTACCATGAAAGGCCCCTGACACAATCTGAGCATAAAGGCATTGCATCTCATTTCCAGTGGTTTTTGCTCACATAGTGAGCTCCATTTCCTGGGAAGAGCTGACAGACTGACCTGGCAGAGAGCCTTCCAGAATCACATACATAAAATCTGGACCTGCATGACCTGTCATGCAGCACATTCTATTACAGAAGCTTGGCTTCTGCGAGGTTACCACTCCAGGGAACAATGCTTCTCAGAGCTAGGAAAGTGCATACTTAGCAAAAACAGCCCTTTTCAGGGCTGGCAGCTGTCCTTGTGTGAAAAAGTATGTACCTGAAAGACGCAAAGAATTCTGTGAGCCCACAGTTCCCATACTGATTTCTATTTGTATTGTACACATTTTCCTAAAATCATCTTTATAGATTCTCCTTCACCTATATTTCAATAAAAGTGTTAAAGGTACAAAAAGAGGATAGTGAACAGTTTCAGATTTTCAATTGAAGGATATCCTTTGCACCATGTGTACTCGTTAACATTTGTAGTCTTTAACATTTGATATGAATACTGACCTGAATATAAATTGTGTATTCAATTATGGAACTTAACACATACATTTCTGCTTCTATTATATGTTGTATTTTTCCAAGAAGTTACAAAAATCGTAAAGCTCAAGTAGAAGTGGGTCAAGGACCTCCACATAAAACCAGATACCATGAATCTAATAGAAGTGAAAGTGGGAAATAGCCTCAAACACATTGGCACAGAGGAAAATGAACACCAATGGCTAAGGCTCAAAGATCAATAACTAACAAATGGAAACTCATGAAACTGAACAGCTTCTCTAAGGCAAAGGACACTGTCAATAGGGCATGGCAACATACATATTAGGAAAATATATTTGTTGACCCTACATCCGATTGAGGGTTATCCGATATACACAAAGAACTCAAGAAGGTAGACCCCCCAAAAAACCCAAATAACCCAGTTTAAAAGGGCAGAGGGAGCTACAGAGCTACACAGAGAATTCTTAACTGAGGAATCTTGAGACACCAAGAAGCACCTAGAGAAATGTTCAACTTTCTTAGACATCATGGAAATATAAATCAAAACTACCCTGAGATTCCACCTCACACCAATCAGAATGGCTAAGATCAAAAACTCAGATGCCAGCAGATGCTAGAGAGGATGGGGAGTAAGAGAAACACTCCTCCATTACTGGTGGGATTGTAAACTTGAATAACCACTCTGGAAATCAATCTGCAGGTTCCTCAGAAAATTAGAAATAGTTCTACCTGAAAACTCAGCTATATCACTCCTGGGCATATACCCAAAAAATGTTCCACCATATCACAAGGACACATGCTACACTATTTTCATAGCAGGTTTATTTATAATAGTCAGAAGCTGGAAACAACACAGATGTCCCTGAATCAAGGAATGGATACAGAAAATGTGGTTCATTTTCACAATGGAATGCTATCCAGCTATTAAGAACGAGGACATCATGAGTTTTCCAGGCAAATTGATAGAACTAGAAAATATCATCCTGAATGAGGTAACCCATACCCAAAAGGACATATATAGTACATACTCATTGATAAGTTAGTATTAGCCAAATATTCAGAATACCCATGATACAACTCACAGACCTCATGAAGCTTAACAGGAAGGAAGGCCCAAGTGAGGATGCTTCAATAGCACTTAGAAGGGGGAATAAAATTATCATGGTTGGCAGATGGAAGGAAAATCAAGGGTGAGATAGGGGAGGGAAAGGGAAAAAGCAAGGCAGGATCAGGTATGGATAAAGACAGGAGAGAAGCCCAGAAGATGAGGAGAATGAAAAGAAATATGTAGCAATGTTGGGTAGGGGACAGGGCAACCACTAAAGTCCCAGAAAGTAGGGATGTGTGAAGTAGGAGTGGGTTAGTGGGTGGGGGAGTACTCTTTTAGAGGCAAAGTGGAGAGGCAAATAGGCTGGGAAACTTGTAGAGGGGGATCCTGGAAGGGAAACAACATTTGAAATGCAAATGAGTAAAATAATTAACAAAAATATTTTTCTTTAAAAAATATAAAGAAAGTCACCTAACACTAGTCATTAACATTTGTTAGACATTTAATCTATACAGCCATGTATGGATTATATTAACTAATTTTCACACATTATAATAGGTAGAGCTCATATACAAATGGTCAGAGAAATTACAATTTGAGAAATTGAAGAAATTAAATAGGGGTTCATTACATAACACACAAACTGAAGATCCACAAAAGTCTACTTCTCTCCTTCCCTACATCACAGAATCCAGAGTCCAAAAACCATCTCTGTATCTAACTGTCCAGGGAATAAGTGAGAATATCAAGATCCTATTTAATCTAACAATACAAACGAAGGAACTACTCATTCTGTCTTCCATTAACGCATGCAGTAGTAACACAGTCTGTTTTCTTCTACCAAAATATCTTAAAGTCTTATTTCTAATTCTATATATAATATTAAATTAGAAATATATCATGTAAATGTGGAAAAGCAAAGTGGAGAATATCAAGTTACTGAGAACTATGAACAATTTAACTATCTATGGAAAGTTATTGCAGAAAGTAAAATGTTTATGAATGTTAATTGATAATAATTCAATTTAAGAGGGGTGTTTTATAACCTATATGAAGGGTCTAACTTAGACAACGATATGCTCATTATTTCCAGACCTCAAGAAATAGCAGTAGCATGTCTCCTAGATACACACGCTAAAGATACTCTTCCTTGTGTGCACAGAGAATATGCACAAACGTAACTCCACAGCATTACAAGGAAGAACAAAGCCACAGGTCAATCCAGGTTCTTTAACAAAAGAGTGATAAGAAGTCCATGGGGCATTTTGCTTGACAGAAGACCATTGAGAAGGAAGAGTGAACAATTACACTTTACATGACCACACAAACTAATATGTAAGATAGGTTATATTGAAAAGCACACTGACCCTCGGAGCTCCCAGGGTCTCAACCACCAACCAAGGACTGCACATAGAGGGGTCTGATTGTTCAAGCAGCATGTGTATGGTAGAGGATTGCAAAATTGATCATCAATAGGAGGAGAGGACCTCGGCCCTGTGAAGGTTCTGTGCCCCAGTGTAGGGGAATGCCAGGGCCAGAAAGTGAGAGAGGGCGGGGTGGCAGGCATGGGGAGGGGGGAGGCAACAGGGGTTTGTTTTTTTGTTTTTTGGAGGGGAAACTGGAAATGGAGAAATTCGCATGTAAATAAAGAAAATATCTAAAATAAATAAAAAAAAAAAAAGAAAAGAAAAGCACACTGAAGAAAATAAAATACAATGTGATTTTCAGGAATATTTTTTAAACATAAAACTTAACAAGTGTGCAGGATTACATGAATATATAATGAAACAAAGTAAAAAAGAAATAGTTTGAGTAATATTGAAACACTTGTAACACCTGAGCCAACGAGACATGAGCAAGGAAAATTTAATGCTGGTTCAAAGTCATCAACAGTATTCAATTTCATAAAGTATTTTAAAACTATATATATATATATATATATATATATATATGTTGTGTATATATATGCTTTTACATGCATGTATTACTTATAGATGAACATATTATTATCTGAAACTCTAGAAAGTTATAAACTAGAACCAAGTTCACGTACAATACCGGATACGAATTGGTTTCATCTTCATAGTCAACAATAAATGACTGTAAAATATCCTACGATACTACAGTCTGTTGAGGATGAAAAGGAACTTTATGAAACCAACAAACAAACAAAAAAACCCTGTTAATTTATTACCATAGTAATGAAGAGTGACAAATAGTTGACAAATTTTTTAAGTATTTAAACAAATAATTTAAGAAAACTGCAAAGAAGCAACCTGCAACTCATACAAAGATAAATCAGAGGATTGAAGGGATGGATTGCTTATTATTATCATTACTATGGTTACTATGATATTATTATTATTATTATTATTATTATTATTA
Source organism: Mastomys coucha (assembly GCF_008632895.1). NCBI lineage: Eukaryota > Metazoa > Chordata > Mammalia > Rodentia > Muridae > Mastomys > Mastomys coucha. The sequence goes on from NW_022196903.1 coordinate 96,205,891, forward strand.
TTATTATTATTACTTTTATTTATTCTCAGTACAGCATTGCCTCCCTTCTGGTACCCCATCTCACAGGCCTTCATATCATTCCTCCTGTTCCCTGTCTCCAAGAAGATTTCCCCCCACCAAGCCTCCCTACTCTCTGGGGCCTCATGTCTCTCAAGGGCTAGGTACATCTTCTCTCACTGAGGCGAGACCAGGCAGTCCTCTGCTATATATGTGTCAGGGGCCTTAGAACAGCTTCTGTATGCTGCCTGGCTGGTAGCTCAGTATCTGAGAGATCTTAGGGGTCCTGGTGAGTTGAGACTGCTGGTCTTCCTATGGGGTCACACTCCTCAGCTTCTTCCAGCCTTTCCCTAATTCAACCACAGGGGTCCCCAACTTCAGCCAAATGTTTGGGTGCAAATATCTGCTTCTTTCTCAGTCAGCTGAGTGTTGGGCCTCTCAGAAGACCCCTCAAGCTAGGTTCCTGTCTGTAGACACACCTTAGCTATCAAATGCCAAGGTTAAAATGAAGAGGTTGGGACCATAACTACATAGGTGGATGCTCATTAAGAGGAAAGGAGGGCTCTGAAACAAGCCACTATGGCCTTTCCCCTCCTAAAATATAACTTTATAGGTAGCTTTATCCTTATACATATCCCTACATTTAATGCTTCTAACTGTTACAGACTAGATTGGACAATGGTTCTAAAAGAGCCCCTGCCTGTTTCAGGAGATATGTCAGCCCCAAGCTACCCCAACTGTGGGCCACAGAAAGGGAAATGGGAGACAAAGCTTAGTAAGTTCAGATATTAGATGTAGAGTTGTTTTGGAACACTGTCATTTGGCTTAGTCCAGCCAAGTGGTTTGTTCTCTCATTGTGTCCAGCATGAATCTTTTTCAGGAGCACAAGAATCATGACTGCTCATTCGGTTGGATATTAATAAGACTAGAATAGGTGAGAATACAGTTGGCATTTTCTCTTCCCATCTACAACACTACTTGGGATATTTTTTCTAGTACTTTAAGTTTTTAAATGGATTTACATTAAAAAAAAACCTTCTTAATGCAATTCTAACACACATGGCAATTTAAGAATAATGACATTAGCTACCATTAACAACTCAGCTAAGCTAGATAGAGGAATATTATATAACCTGGGGAATAAGAAACAATGAATCTTTTCATCTCACATTAAGCATAATATAGCTGTCAACAGAAATCAGTTAATGATACATATTATCTAAATAGCACTCAAAATATGTCCCACCTTTCGCCATTATTTATTCCATTCCACAATTACAATTTTGAAAGTCACTTTTTAGTTTATGTTTTCTTTAAAACATAAGGGTTATCGATGAAAAAAGTGGATTTTCAGTCTGCCTTACATAAAGAATTAGAAGGCTTCTATTCAAATCTATCTAACAGCTAAAAAAAAGTACACAGTGTAAGAGTCCAGTGATTCCAACACAAAGCATACATGTAATGGGTAGAAGAGGGGTACATCTGTGAGCACAGAAGAGAACTCACAGACCTTTAAAAGGACCATATGATAGGAAAATACAGTTAAACCCAAGCAAATAGATTTATGCTGGGAATTTATAACCCTATGGTAGAAATAGGTACTCAGATTTTCTTTAAATAGAGACTTGGACTTTAATACTTCAAAAAAGCTCTAATTTTAAACTCTGTCTCTGTCTTCTTACAAAGTATATATATTAAATGGTATAAGATACCACAGTAAAATCTAAACAGGAGAAAGAGGAAAATACAGACTCAGAGAAAATGAATGGATATGAATAAACAAAAATACTTTCCAGGTAAAAGTGGTTTAAATTACCCTGACAAAACTCCTGTGTTGCTATATAAAAGATATTCAATATTATTTTACCTACATGTCTTCACATTTTTTGAGTAGAGAATATCTCGCACTTTTTCAGTAATGCCCTTCATAAGGTCCCCTAAGTGCTTTTATCTCAAAATTATAAAATTACAAACAAATGCATAGTCAAATAAGCAACTAGATTAGGATTTACTTAATCCTTTCATAAGTGGGGCATTATGAAACTGAAAACCTTCGGTAAAGCAAAGGACACTATCACTAGGACAAAACGTCAACTATAGATTGAGAAAAGATATTTATTAACCCTACATCTGATAGAGGGATAATATTCAAAATATATAAAGAACTCTAGAAGTTAACTCCAGAAAAATCAAATAACCCAATTTTAAAAGGGGGTTACAGCGCTAAAAAAAAAAAAAATTCTCAACTGAGGAATCTCAAATGGTCAAGAAGCACCTAAAGAGATATTCAACATTCCTAGCCATCGAAAAATGCAAATCAAAACCCTAAGATTCCACCTTACACCAATCAGAATGG
>NW_022196903.1:96208253-96211236 GCF_008632895.1 Mastomys coucha
ACTCAGGTGATCGTAGATGCTGGAGAAGATATGGAGAAAGAGGAACATTACTACTTTTGGTGGGATTGCAAACTGATACAACCACTCTGGAAATCAATCTTCACGTTCCTCAGAAAACTGGAAATAGACCTACCTAAAGATCCAGTTATATCACTCTTAAGTAGAGCCAAAGGTGCCCAAGCATATCACAGGAGTACATGTACCACTATGTTCATAGCAGGTTTATTTATGATAGTCAGAAGTTAGAAACAACCCAGATATTCCTGAATCAAAGAATGGATACAGAAAATGTGGATCATTTACACAATGGAATACTATTCAGCTACTAAGAATGAGGACGTCATGAGTTTTGCAGGCAAATGGATGGAACTAAAAAATATCATTCTGATTGAGGTTAACCTATACCCAAAATGACATGCATGGTATGTACTCACTAATAAGTTGATATTAGCCAAAAAGTACAGAATACCTAGGATATAATCCATAGAATTCAAAAAGGTTAACAAGCATAAGGACCCAAATAAGGACACTTCATTCTCATTTGGGAGGGAGAAAAAAATAATCTTGGAAGTGAGGGACCTAAGTGGGAGAGGGGATGGAGAGAGAAAAGCGGGAAAATGATTGGGGGCAATATACAGGAGAGAAGCCCTGAGGGTCAGCAGAATGAATGGAAATATGCAAGCACAGAGAATGGGAGTGGGGAAACCCTCTAGGAAGTACCAAAGACTTGGGAGGTAAGATCCAGTGACTGACCCAACTTGGGACCCATCTCAAGGGAAGGCTCCAAGCCTTATACTATTACTGATGCTATGGTGTACTTACAGACAGGAGTCTAGCATGACTGTTCTCTGAGAGGCCCATCAAGCAGCTGACTGAGACAGAAGCAGAAACACCCAACCACTGGACTGAAGTCAGGGACCTCTGTGGTTGAATTATGGAAAGGCTAGAAAAAGCCGAGGAGGACAGTAACCCCATAGAAAGACCAGAAGTCCGGACCTTGAAATCGCTCAGACACTGAGACAACAACCAAGGAGTGTACAGGAGCTGTTCTGAAGCCCCTGACACGTATATAGCAGAGAACTACCTGGTCTAGCTTCAGTGGGAGAAGACAAGCCTAACCCTCCTTGAGAGACTTGTCATCCTCTTGGAGACAGAGGAAAGAAGGAATGGGTTAAGGAACCCATTAAAGGAGGAAGGTAGGCCCAGAGGGAAGCAAGACAGGATTGTAAAATCATAAAAATAGGAAAAAACAAACAAGTAACACAACATTTTTCCATTATTATCAGACCATAGAAATGTCAAGGTCAGATGGAAATCTGAACGCAATACAGAAGCAACCCTGGTAAGAAGATGATCATTTAACAAACCTTTGAGAGTTTACCCTACTTTATGAACTATAAAGGTATAAAGCCATCAAAGAGTATAAAGAAATTGCTTTTTTGTCTCAAATGGTTATTAATCATATTTGACAGACAGGTTTGAGCTAAACTTTCAGTTTGTCACAGGGGAAACCATGGAGTCATTGGAGCTAAATTAATCAGAAACTAGCACATGAGACTCAAAAGAAAACACAAACTGATTTTTCAATATTGACCACAGACCACAGGTAGACAATAAATTGGGGAAACTGACATGGGAGGTCAGGCTGGCATCGAAAGGGAAGTGATATTATTAGAACGCCTCTCAATAAATTATGATGTGAACTTGCAACCAAATGATGTAATATTGTATAGTCAAACAGTCAAGATGGAAAGACACTTGGGTTTGAGAATGGAAGTTACAGTAACTTTATGTATTTTCAGGTCACTTTATTAATTCCTTATCTGAATACAACAGGTTCAGTTCTTAAGTTTAGATTTAGATTATAGTCTTGTGAATATTAGGAACTTTAATGAGACATATATATCTATTCATAATTGGGTCCTTTTACCCAATGACTTTCATTTTCAAGTATTTAATAAAGTTTCTAAGACCTAAACTATTGAATAGAATCTCTAACCTAAAACATAAACAGAATGGGTCTATCTAAGAAGACATGGCTCAAACCATCTGAAGGACAGAATCTCTAACCTAATATATAAACAGAATGATTCTATCTAAGAAGATATGGCTCAAACCATCAGAAGAGTTCTTTGGAGTGTTTATATCAAAAAGCAATTGCAAAGATACTCACACTCTACCTTTGAAGACTACTCTAGCCATTCTAATGAGAGCATTAGAAAGGAATTCAGACATCTACAAATTTTGTAGGTATTCCAGTTAAGTCCTGGAGCAGTAAGGCTGAGAACTACCAGAAACATATTCACAAACAATTATGAGGCATTGAACAAAAAAAAAAAAAAGGCACAAATTTGAGTGCTTACAGTGTAAGCATGAAAACTTGAGTTTGCATTTTATTTTATTGTCTTCAAACATTTATTGAGGGCTTCATGTTCCAGGTGAAATAGAATAAACATGTCCTGCAATTTCTCTCCAATCTGATATGTCCTGTTTTGCTTCCTGTTGCTGGGGGCCAGGGAGTTGGGACATCCTCTTTGAGATAAGGGAGGAGGAATAGGATGAGGAAATGTTAGCAAGTGGATCAGGAGGGGGGTAAAGACAGGAGTTTGCATTCTTAGCACTCACAAAAATGCTGTTTCATAATACAAGCCTGAAACCTTAGCTCTGAGTATGAAAAATTAAAGACAAATGAATTACAAGAACTTGTTAGAGAAAACAGTGAGTTCCAGGTTCAAACAAGCAAACAAAAAAAACTGTCTCAAAACAAAAAGAAGGCAGAGAAGCAGATGAGAAAAGCATCTAAGTGTCACTCTCTAGCCTCCTCATGCACCTGCATGAGTGAAGCACACACACATGGACACAAGTACATAGAGCATACAATACACCTCTTTCTCTCTCTGTGCTTCTCTCTGTCTCTCCCTCTCTGTATCTCTCTATCTCTCTCTGCCTTTCTGTCCCTCTGTGTCTCTCTGTGCCTCTCTCT
>NW_022196903.1:96211246-96232784 GCF_008632895.1 Mastomys coucha
TCTCTCTCTCTCTCTCTCTCTCTCTCTCTCTCTCTCTCTCCATGTTCCAGTTGATGGTTACTGGGATTTTTCCTGGCAGGAGTAATACTTTAAAACCTCAGTAGCTAACTAATAGCAATTAAGTAACTATAATTCTAAACTAAAATTAGAGTATCTATTATTGCTTTAAAAGTTTTAAATAGAAAAGAACAGATGTGAAGAAAAAAGAGGTACTATCAGTTATAGAAGTTTAAGTGAGGAGAGAGGTAGAAGGATTATGCAGAGATGGAGAGGAAGAAGGGTAACTTACATAAAGAATATCTGAACGGATATATGTACAACTTCTATTTTTATGCTTCTAAATGTATGCATTTTACATTTATGTACACATAAATTAGTTATTCTTTCAGAAAATAATCTTCCTCCCAGAAGCCAAAGACTGTTAAATAAAAAACTTAGGGTAGGTATGGAACAGCTCCCCTTCAGCAGTTGGTCGGGGTGAGAACATATCCAATATGAACTACTTCCATTATTCACTATTTCTCACCAGAAGCTGGTAAGACCCTATAGCTGAAGATACACACAGTCATACAACATATAGAAATCAAGTTGGTACTGACCAGAAAGCTTCCTCTCTGATAGTTATCTTTCATGGTACCAGGGGATCCTATGTAGTCTTCTGCAATAGAATCCAGTGGTAAACGTTGTGAGCTACAATAATGACTAGAATACTAAACTGTGTCCAGCTATACAATAGTGGCAGTGACATGGATATTATTGGAGTAACCAAAAGTTTCAGGTTTTATTTAGTCCAGGTCCATAGGATGAAAATCATGCCCAGTATGATAAAGGAGAGCAAGAACTGGTGGCTGTAGAAATCACACTCCCCCATGGATGAATTTACAACTATTACTTTGCTAAGTGGATATAATATGAAAATATTTTCTAAATTCTATACCCATATATTAGTGAAGCTCTCAGTAAAGTTTTATGGATAACAACTAATACAGAAACTCACAACTAGACAAAGAATAGATAATGTCTACAGAGTAGTCAATCATAAATGTGAAAATGTTATCATACCCTCCCCTGCCAAGGCTCAGAGACCATCATGGAGTAAGGGAGAGACTGAATGATTACAAAAGTTAGAGGTTCAGGAAGACTAGAATAGAGCAGTGACTTTAGACAGCACAAGATCACCAACCACGATACTCATGAACTTACAGAAGCTATAGTTTCCTAGACAAGTCCAAACTAACATCCAAAATACATCAAACCAGTCAATATTCCAACCTGGAAGATGGAGAGGCTTGGGTGGACACACCACTAAGAACACTGTTGACAACTGATAGCTACTGGGGAGGGAGAGTCAGGCTTGTTTGCTTGCTTCCTTTTCACCAATTTATTTATTCATTCACTTTATATCCTGATTGCAGCCTCAGTACCTCCCCTGCTCCCAGTCCCACCCTCACAAATCCTTTCCCTATTATATCCTCATTTTTTTCCACAGAAAGTAGAGATCCCCCTTTGGTACACCCTGTCTTGGGACATTAAGACACAAGAAAACTAAACAAATCTCCCAGAAACCCAAACTGAGTCAGAGACTCTCCTTGTGTCAACTGTTAGGAACTCTCTTGAAGGCCAAGCTGCATAACTGCTCCAAATGTACAATGGGTCCAAGTCCAGCCCCTGAATGCTCTTTAGTTCGTGGCTTAGTCTCTGCCAGTCCCCATGGGCCCAGGTTAGTTGACTTTGTAGGTCTTCTCTTAGTGACCTTGACCTCTCTAGATTGCTCAATCCTATCCCCCACTTTTCCACATGATTTCCTGAGGTCCTCCTGATGTTTGGCTGTAGGTCTCTGCATCTGTTTCCATCAGTTGGTGCATCTACACAGTTGGATACTATTCATCTATTAAAAAAACAATTGAAGGCAAATGGATAGAACTAGAAAATATCATGCTGGCCTAGAAAGACATGTACATTATGTTGTACTCACTTATAAGTTGGTATTAACTAAAAAGCACAGGATAGCCATGCTATAGTCCACATACCCAAAGAAACAGGACCCTAATTTAGGCAGATGTGTAAATCTCAGAAGGGGAAATATGATAGACATCATAGGTGGATGGAGGGAGAAAACTTTGTGGGAGAGCAAGTGAGGGGGGATGGGAATGACAATCAAGTGGTGCAGTGGAGGCCTGGGTATAAGAATGGAAATCTGTGGGTTCCAGCTCTGGGGGGAACTAGAGACTTGATACAGGTGAGACACCTAGGAGTCTATGCCAGTAATCCTAATTGAGACTCTTAGCAGTTGGGGATATGGAGACCGAAGTGGCCACCTCCAGTAGCCAGGCAAGACTTCCATTGGAGGGAGAGGAACATTAACCCACCCCCAAAACCTGAGACCTAAAGTTTTTCTGCCTGTAAGATTCGTAGAGATAAAGATGGACCAGAAACTAAGGGAACAGCCAAACAATGACTGAACCAACTTGAGACCCATGCCATGGGAGAATGCCAACCCCTGACACTATTAATAATACTCTGCTATGCTTGAAGATAGGAGCCGATCATAATTGTCTCCTGAGAGGCTTCATCCAGCAGTAGTTGGAAACAATCCAGAGACCCATAGCCAAAGGTCAGTTTGTTTGGGGAGAGTTATTTTCTTCCTTTCTTCCTTTCTTTCTTTCTTCCTTTCTTCCTTTCTTTGTTTCTTTCTTTGTTTCTTTCTTCCTTTCTTTGTTTCTTTCTTCCTTTCTTTGTTTCTTTCTTTGTTTCTTTCTTCCTTTCTTTGTTTTTTCTTCCTTTCTTTGTTTCTTTCTTCCTTTCTTTGTTTCTTTCTTTCCTTCTCTTCCTTCCTTTCTTTCTTTCTTTCTTTTCCTTTCTTTCTTTTTCCTTTCTTTCTTTCTTTCTTTTTACTTTCTTTCTTTCTTTCTTTCTTTTTTGAATGTGGCCCTTGGTGGATCAATCATGCCCCAATGGATTGCCCCACACACATAAGAATATGGGCAACATAAACTGATTTGGTGGGTGATAAAATAAAATAGAGAATGTGAAGTTGGAAGGAGGCAGGAGAGCCAAAGACAGATATGTGAGGAGATGTTAAAGAAATATTATCAAAATATATTGAATGTGTATATAATACTCTTAAGGAATGCAATAATTATAATTAAATATAAATATCTATACAAGAAGCTGGGCGGTGGTGGCACATGCCTTTAATCCCAGCACTTTGGAGGCAGAGGCAGGCAGATTTCTGAGTTCCAGGCCAGCCTGGCCTACAGAGTGAGTTCAAGGACAGCCAAGGCTACACAGAGAAACCCTATCTTGAAAAAACAACAAAAAAAATCTATACAAGAATACAAAAAGTAAAGTATCTTAATATGTTTAAATTCCAACAGGACAATTGAGATTCTGCAGCATTAACAAAACAATTTTCTGCAATTTTATTCTGTATGGCTATCTAAAAACTTACTTTCTTTTTCAGTGTGTGTATGTGTGTGTATGTGTGTGTGTGTGTCTGTGTGTGTCTATGTGCATGCATATATGTATGTGTGCATGTGTATGTGCATGTATGTGTGCATGTATGTATGTGTGTGCATGCATGTGTGTGTTTGTCTGTGTGAAAGGCATGGTGTGGAGGGAAGGAGGGAGGGAAGGAGAGAGAGAAAAGGAAACATTGCATGTATCGGTGAGGTAGGGCAATTTTTCAGTCAGTTTTCATTTCCACTGTGGGTTCCAGGTGCTGACCTGCTCAGGTGGTCAGGTATGTACAGCAGGTACATTTTCTTAACTCACGAAACCATCTTGCTCACCTATGAGATGTTTAAGACTCTAAATACTAATCTTTTCCAATCTTCTCACTTTGGTTAATATTTTAATAACTCTAACTCCAGTCAGTGTCATTTTCACAAGATTCAAATTCCATTATCATGTGTGGAATTTGTAAAATCTTTCCTATATATTCACAGGCACCACTGTAGTCATCAAACACATTCACAGTTCAAGTAGACTGATTGACTTTAGCTGTAAACCCACCAATGTCAATGCAAAGGTCATTTATTCAAATTGAACTTCAAGAGAAATTTCTGATTTCTCTTCTGGAAAATGTACAAAGGATTCCATCTTTAAATGTGAAACACATCTTCTTAAAGATACCAAGATACTCAGTGATACAAGGGAAATTGACTTTTGCTGTCATTATTCTTATTGTGGTTGTATGATTTATTACAAACACATAATCACATCCCTACACACACTGGTAAATTAAAAGCCAAACAGGAAAGGCAACCAGCCATTCAGAAGCTTTCACTTCCTGTCCATCTTTTAAAAGAAGACAGTTGGAGTATAGGTCCAATCTCTTCTTCAATCACTTCAATTTAATCATGGCTTACTAACTTTTCAAATAGTTACATTCAGTGTTTCTCTGACAGCTGGAGCAACCAGTACACAAATTCTCACATTTACAACATCCAGCATAATTTCAAAATCGACAATGCTTAATTTTATTTGCTGCAATTGCTTGTTTTGTTAGTTCTTCAAACGGATTTTGCTCATTTGTTTGTTTGCCTTTATTCTCAACTCCACTGAGCTCTCCATCACCACAAATCTCCCTGACATTTTTACATATGTAGTGCAAGAACAAAAAAAGCAAGTAGAACTAGTAGACTCCCATAAATATACTTATCTCAATAATTTACTTTAAAATATGCATGTACCTGAGCATATTACTATGTATATCGATAAAAGGCTTGTTAATGATTTATAAAATATGGAAATTTCTTCTGTCAACTATTCTTGACATGGGAAGCCTCTACAATTCAAGGGGATGGGTCTAGTCTTATATTTCAATGCAATGGAAGACATCACAGGCAGATGTATCAGAATGAATTGCATTCTAATAATTTGGCAGATGTCATTGAAATATATACATGTGAGCACATGCATACACAGCACACACCAATCTCTTATTTATATGGGATTAGCTTCTAACTGAAATAATATGCAATAGCAAATTTTACATACCCCCAAATTGCATTAAAATAGTAAGACTATAAATTTCAATCTAGAAAGCAAATGGCATGACAAAATTACTTTTCCTATAACTGTCATGAATAGAAGCGACTTTGGACCAATTTATAGATTAGTGTTACCTTTTTTTCCACTAACACCAACTATGAACACTTTCTAAACAATATTAATTACTTGTGCTTCATCACTTGTACCACATTCCTCTTTGATCTATTGGGTTGATCTTATTTTGTGTCTTAAATTCATCTCACATTGTTCATTTATTCACTATAGACACTAGCTCTCATCTCTCTTGCAAATTTTATTCAATGTATTTCCATTGATAATATTTTTGGTGAAAGTTTCTATACTATAAGGCTTAAGATTTATCGAGAAAATACTTTTATATTTTCTCAATGGCTATTGTAAGAGTGTGCTGTTTCAGAAGTGGGAATATGATTTAGTACTTAAGAGCAGTTATTGATCTTCTAGAGGACCCAAGTTCAATTCCCAGCACCCACCAGGAGTCATTTACAACCTCCTTTAACAATAGTCCCAAGGAATCTGCTTGCCTTTTCTGCACTGTACTGCATGCTCAGGACATGCCCACATAGAGTAGCACACATACACACACATAAAAAATGAATAAATTTCTTTGAAAAACAATGTTTCATCTAGCACTAAATTAAATATGTCATCTGCCAATGGCCTGCCTAAGGTTTTGTGTTGCTCATTTAAATCCTTACAGCACAGAGTTCATGCCTGTGAATGTTCTCCAAACAGATAGCCATTTCTACCATTTCTACCAATAACACTCATTAAATGAACAACATATCTGCCACTGAATTGAAATATCATCATAGAAATTATTTACACACCTCAAGCTTTACCTCTGGACTTGACAACCATCTATCACTATAATCGTCTATTCTTAGGTCAAACATAAAGTGTCTTAGATACTTTGGGAAATAATGAGACTCAAATGTCTCTTGACATAACCCTTTCATTATTATAACCTTAAAGACCAACTATTTAGAAAAAGTCTTGTGAGGTTGCTAATTTTTCATACACATTTTGGTTATCTAAATACTATTTATTTAAATAAAACATTGATTCTTACGGTATGTACGTGACTTCTTTGCCTGGATGCATGAATGTATATCACATGCACGTCCAAAACTGGCAAGGTTAGATGAGAACATTAGATGCCCTGAAAGGGAACTCACCAATGGTTTTGAGCTGCCATGTGGGTGCTGGGAACTGAGCTTAGATCCTCTGCAAAAGCAGCAGGTGCTTTTAACCACTGAGTCCTCTCTTCAGTAATTTAAATACTTTCTATTGTTACATTGTCCAAGATTGACAAGTGTACTTTATCAGATATTTTGCCAGTGAATATTATGATAAAGCTTTTGGAACTTCATTATTAATTCTGATGGCACAGTAAAGAACTCTAATACTATTAATAAGCACCGTTGTTAAGAAATCATGGAAACAATCGTGTTCAGAATAATCTCAAGAAATATCTAGCAATAAGCCTTACTGAGGAGGTAAAAGACCTTTACAAAACAAACAAACATATATCAAATTTACAATTCTAGAGGTGTTAACCTACTATATTTCTATATTTCAAGCTATATTGTAGAGGTATATTGATAAAAACAAAATGGAACCAGCAAAAATCAGAAATGCAGACCAATGGAATACAGCAGAAGACCCAGTATGCATGCACAAAAACTACAGTCATCAGATTTGATAAAGATGACAAAAATATACACCGGAGAAAAGACAGAATCTTCAACAGATGGTTTAATGTTTACATGGAAGAAAATGAAAGTGACCAATATCTATTACCCTGTACAAAAATCTGAACTCCAAATTGATCAAAGGTTTCAATATGAACCCAAGATTGCTTAAATTGATAGAAGGATAGGAAGTGTCATATAAGACAGAGAAAAGAACTTTCTGAATAGGATTCCCTGCTCTCAGGAATTAGGACCAACAACTGGCAAGTGGGACCTCATGAAACTAAATTGCCCTTTTACAGCACAGAAAGCATCAAACAAACAGAGAGCAAGAAGGCTAGAGACTCGGAAAGAATCTTGGTCAGCTACTCACACAATAGAAAAATAAACATCTAGAATAAACAATGACTCAAGAAGTCACAAATAATCAAGAAAGTAACACACACAATCTCTCTCTCTCTCTCCCTAGCTCTTTCCCTTTCCCTCTCCCTCTCCCTCTCACACAAACACACACACACACACACACACACACACACACACACACACACACACACACACACACATACACATACCACAAATGGACTATATATCTAAACAGGGAAGAGTTTTCAAAAACAAATAAGTTAAAAATGGCTAAGAAATACCATAAAAACCTTTTAATACCCTTGGTAATAGAAGAATGCAACTTACACCTATTTTGATAAGACACAGTACTCCACTTAGAATTAGTAAGATCAGGAAAGCAGCTAAAAGTTGCTGTTGCAGCTTCACAGAAAAAGGAACCCTCATTCACTGTTGGTGAGATTGTAAACCACTGTGGCCACAATAGAATTCTCCCTGGCTATAAAGAAAAATAAATTCACAAACTTTGCAAGTTAAGTGAATGAGATGAGAAAATATTATACTGAGTTATATAACCCAGACTCAGAAAGACAGATGCTATAACTTCTCTTATTTACAGATACTACCAGAAGTAAGAGTTGGGTTTCTGTTTCTAGACCAAAGGAAACTTGGAGGGGGAGGGATTATTTAACCATACTAGTTTATAGTTCAACTGGAAAGGCAGTCAAGGCAGGATCCTGGAGACAAAGACTAGAGTTGAAGCCATAGTAGAAGATTGCTTTCTGGTCTGCACCCTATGGCTTGCCCAATTTGCTTCTTATACCGCCCATGTCACCCACCTAAAGGTTGCACTGCCTACAGTGAGGTAGGTCCTCTCACCTTAAGCAATAATCAAGAAAATGCTGTACAGGCTTGTCTACAGGCCAATGTGATGGAGACATTTTTTCAACTGATAACTCTGGCTGACAAGAAAAACTAATCAACACAACTTTTATGTAAAAAGGGGCAATGTGAGGGTTGTGGAGGTCAGTGTTGCAGAGAAGGGGATACAAGGACACTATGGAAGGGGAAATGGGAAAATGATAAACTTTAACTAAGGAGTGGATAAGGGGGTGATGCAGAAGAGAGGGAGGAAAAGAAGTAAACATCACTAAGGATATCTGAAAAATCCATAGAGAAACATTAATTCATGTTTACTTACAGTGTACGTGTGACTGTGTGAGGGGATCCACACTGCAAGTGGAGTTATGGCACAGAGGATGACGATACTCCCTCTAGATTCAGAGTAACCAGAATCTCAGTGCCAAGAATGTGAGCCTCCTATTGATTTTGTTGGTTAGGTGAGTCCAAGAGACTCTCAAAGTATTATAGGCTATTGACAGTCTTGATTAACTCCCAGAAAAGAAAACTCTATTGTTTTCTGAATATTTCAGACATAGGCCTCAGAAAGTAGAGATAGACATGACCTTTATGCTTCCTCACGGAAGACTAGTAACTGTTGTACTAATGGACAGTGCTATACAAGTTGCCAAAGGAGAAGAGCAATCAATAGTCCTACCCAGCTGTTTCTGTCCAGGTAAGACTTTGTTCCTCAATGACACAGTCATGGCAAGTTTATTGTGGGATTCAGAGCTGTCTAATTAGAATTTGTCCTGTTCAACAGGAGAGAATTCATGCCCGATACTATAAACCTAGCCAAACATCCATGTCACATGACGGTGCAGACCCTAGAAGGGACCCTATTTGTGCCATTTTCCTAATCTAATGTAAATTTTAAGCATACTAAATACTTATTCTTACATGTACAGATATGTGTAGCTCTCAAGCCTCTTCAAAGACACCCTCCATTTATTTTCAACAACTAGAAACTACTGGAGAGATTCACAAGTGACTGAAGTGCAGAAAAGAAAAAAACCTGTCATAATCTCCTCTTGATACATCTAAAACACAAACCTTAAAATAAGGCTTAGAGGAAATCCTATGATTTAGGAAATCCTATGATCTCTTCTATAAGAGATCATGGGAAAATGGTAAAAGCCAGAGAACCAAGCCATCTTCTGCCAAACAGTATCTTCTGGGTATGATAGGGAAGTTTCATCCCTGGAATCTCAACAAGTCTTTTATAATGACTTCATTAGTTGGCATGCTAACATGGATGGGGCACATTCCTAGTGGAAGAGCTAGAAGCAGCCATGACTGCTGAGAAGCAGGGATTAGTGTTGTCCAGGAAGAGCTCCATGATTAGTTATTCAATTTAAAAGTGTCAGCTCTAAACATATACAAATAGGAGGAACACTAGAAAGATTCAGCATGTTGTATATTAGTATTTCCATATAACTGTGCATGTTTATACACACACATATTCATACACATAAGAATAAAAGTTTATGAATTTGAGGGTAGATAAAAACAAAAGAAAAATTAGAGGAAGAGGTAGAGATTACACAAATAAAGTACTCATGTATGAAATTCTCAAAAAACGTTTTAAAAAACTAAATTACATATATCCTCATTTCCGTAGAACAAACATTTCCAATAGGAAATACACTTAGAGACCCATTGTGTTTTATGCTATAGTTTCCACTCTGATGCTGCAGACATTTTAGACTAGAAGTCTAACATACAAATAAAAAGAAAGACTCAAGAATGGATGCTAATTTGGTTCTTATTCACATTGTTATGTAAAAAAAAATCACCCTAAAAGAATCAACTTAAGAGAGAAAGGGTTGATTTGCCTCATGATCCTGGTTCTAGTCCACCATTCCAGGAAAGTAAAAGACTCAGGAACTTGACCTCACTGACCCCATCATACCCATAGTCAAGAGCAGATAGCAATAAATTTATGCATAAATGCTGCAAGTGCTCAGCTCACTTTCTCCTATTCTCATCTAGGGTCCAGCTCAAGAAATGGTGCCATCCATATTATGATGAGTCTTCTCATCTCCCTTAGCCCAATTAAGAAAATCCCCTGAAGGCATATCCACAGGCCAACCTAATGCAGATAATTCCTCATTGAGACTCTCTTCCCAGGTAATTCTAGATGTGTCAAGTTGACAAACTACCATAACTGATACCAAGGGAAAGACCATAATTATGCATTCCCACTCAGACCTGTCCAGTGGTTTACTGAAACTGCCCGCAGTTTCATGAACGTGGTTCTCCTCAGGAGGAAATAAAGGACCTGAAAGAGAGGGTTTGAAATGCAAGAGAAAACTAGAAGCCAAGTTGCGTCCAAATCAAGGCTCCACTTTACTGAAAACAAACAAGGGTTTTTATAATCACAGGGGAAACTGAAACAAGTCTCTGGATTAACTATAAAGAAAGTTCAGGTGCCAAAGTCTTCCAGGTTCAGAAGATCTTCAGGGGCCTGGCATACTCAAGCAGTGGGCGTGCTCAGGCGATGGGTGCATTCAGGTGATAGGCGTGGTCAGGCAGCTTTTTCAAAGACTGTCAACAGAGAGCATCTGTCTTAGCTCTCAGGTGTTAGCCCTCAAACAGGCTGACAGAAGTCTGATGGATATCTGAAGTGAAGAGGGGATGTAACAGTTTACAGTAGAATACACTGTCTCATTTCTTTATTTTTCCCATCAATTTCTCTGGTAAGAGAGACTAACAGGACTGCCAGGTAGGGAGCTTCCAAGGCCTACTGTGTTACCCAAGTGGATGTGTGTTACACAGAGGATGGGCTACAGCAAATCTCCTTCAGAATGAAATACTTGTTGCAACTGCTACAGATAGAGGTAGCTGATGACTCTCAGATGGGTTTCTCTCCAGGAAACGTCTTCAGCCAAAAAGAATCCCTCAGACCATTCCTTCATCTTCAGATACAAACTGCATACAACTTCTAAAATTGTCATGGCCCACTCCACTGTAAAGGCCATGTAAAATTGTAAAGGCCCACTCCACTGCCCCAACGTTAGAGAATTGGGATGGGTCCCTGCATCTCAGATCTCACAGAAGAACTTAAATTGTCGACATAATAATTGTAACTACTGGTATGGCTTCCTAATTCCACTTCTTACCTGCTCTTACTGGATACTTGTGAGAAACTATCCTCCATGCTGTGTCTAAATGAATTCATGCTAAAGAGGGTTAAGTTTCTAGGAGTGAATATTGGCAACACTCTTCACAATGTTAAATGACAGATGCATATCTTCTTAACTTATATGAATGCATTTAAAATGATCTGAGGTTTGCAAGGCACTTCCTTTTAATAATTTTTAATCAGATACAGTAGTGTTTTAAGAATGTATGGGTAAAAGAACAGCATAGACATAACTCACATAGTATTAGTATAAGAATTCTTCTCTTTCAGCCAAGATTTGCAGTGCGTATACCATCTCTTTTCCATTAGGTAAATTAACATCTTAAATCCTAATTTTCAACTACAATGCATTAACAATGATGTGTATACTTGAACACCATTTCAGAACTAGATAACATAAGGCACAGGAAATATTAAAAATCTATATCAAATTCAATAAAGTTACCTGTAATGATTATCATGGTAATATTATTGTAAGGAAGAGGCAGACACAATAGGGTTTAAGCCCTATATCTAAGAGTGCTTCAGATTTGCAAAGTTTTCTGGTTTTCCCTTATAGCAAAATGAACAAAACTCAAGGAAAGTTGTTATCTTTCTGCTCCAAAAACCTGTGACTCTTTAGATGCAGGAACTTGAATGAACTGTGTGGGAGCATTTTTTTTTTGGGGTACTAACAACCCCTGAGAGGTTGATAATTCCTCTGCAGTGAAGGGAAAGCAATGGCTACCCCAGCTCCTTTGGGGCCTCATTAGAGGCCTGCTTGCAGGCAGCTCAGAAGATTCCTCCTTTCAAGGGGGTTTTGGCATGTGGCAGTCATTGTATAACCTTGTGCATGCTCAGCCTACCTCTACCAGCAGGGAGCTTTGTGCCTGAAAGTCAGTCATGACAGAACTGAAGAGTTACAAAAAAGAAAGACAGAAAGAAAGGAAAAGAAAAAGAAAGAAGGAAAGAGAATACACATATAACCACAACCACCCCCCACAGCCCATCCACCCAAACTGTACAGCTGAGTTCACAGGTTGTGCATTATTATTCAAAGAGAAAAGAAGGGGAACAAGACTGCCTCTCAGAAGCTTCTGTTTTTATTTTATTATTTTACTTTATTTTCCCTGCTATAACTTCATATGGCTTCCTTATTATACTATGCTACTGCTTAGCATAGTGAAATACGGATTTTTGGTTTATCAAAGCACATATTAGTAACCCATATATAAACTAATAAGAGGCAACCACCAAAATCATTAACATCTGAAAAACAGGACAGAGGTAGCATCTTTAAACCCAAAATACTTCTTTAAGTTTAGATTGTACAAAGAACAACCAGTACCCCCAGAGCTCCCAGGGACTAAACCACCAATCAAAGAGTACACATGGTGGGACCCATAGCTCTTGCTGCATAGGTAGCAGAGGATGGCCTTGTTGGACATCAATGGGAGGAGAGGCTCTTGGTCCTGTGAAGGCACTATACCTCAGTGTAGGGGAATGCCAGGGCCAGGAATTGGGAGAGGGTGGGTTGATGAGCAGGGGGAGGAGGGAGGCAATAGGAGGTTTGTCAGGGAGGAAACCAGGAAAGGGGAGAACATTTGAAACATAAATAAAGAAAATATCTAATAAAAAATGAAAAAGCTAAGATCTTCTATTACATACTCAAGGTAGCAACTCAAGACTCACACTAAGGACATAGCTGTCCAAATGAAATTAATGCCCACTAGTGAGGGCAATGCAAACAGTGTTGCTCTGGGAATGAGACTAGGGCAGCCCTGGGTGACAACTCCAGCAATGTGCTCTCTGGCTATGTACTGGGCTCTTCTCTGTGTATGGTCCTCAGTCTAAGCAAGAAGAGATAGTATGTTCTCTCTGGTTAATGACTTTATATACATGCGTACATAAGTGCCTTGCTCTGAACGAACAGCCTTGTCTCTGAAGGCTCAACAGAGCCAATACCTACAGAGCTCTTAAAGCTGGGCCAGGCACCTGGTGACAGCTCTTAAGGTCCCTAAATATGGTAGTTATTAGAATGGATAGTAACCTCACAGAGAGTAGAAAATATTTATGTGCCTTAGATGCCTTAATTTTCTCTACACCATTTCTAGTTTTTAATTTTCAGTACAGGTTAGAGTTAACAATCATATTTATAAAGAAAATGGAAATACTTTACTATTGACAGCCTTCCATCTCTAAGTTCGCATCCCAGTCTGTGCCATGCTCATCTCTTAAGTGGATAACAGAAATTGTCATGTAATTCAGCTATTTGCTTCCACCATTCTTGATCTAGTACCAGTATTTAAAATCTGCATCAGACTTTCTTCCCTCTTTTAAATTTTCTCCAGTGGCCTCCTATTGTTAAGAAACTAAAAAACAGACTCAGAACTGTGTGGTACATGATTAGTCTATGCCTGTCCCTGGGGCTATCCCACTCTTTCAGGTGCCTTTATTCTGTTCTAGCCACAGCTACCTCCTTTATGTGCTTTAAATGAGTCAATGTCACAGCACATCTGAACTTGCTAAAGCTGGTCCCCAAGCCTCCTCCTGCCACACTCTCAGGGAGATAGATTTTTCCACTCAAACCCCTGGTCACTGCTACATAAATCCTTCCCTTCCCCAAGTGTCCTCGTTCTCCTCATCTTGTTGATAAAATTTTGCTATATTGTCCTTTGGTCAACTATCACCCTGAGAGTTCAACACGAACTTACATTGGATTTAGATATTTTTCTTCTTCCACATCAAATGGCAACTTCAGGTGATAGGACACAACTATCTCACCCTCACTACTTTCTACAGAATGTAAAGAGTTTAGCAGGCTTGGACAAATGACCAGACTACTGTAGCTCCTTTTCATGAGAAAATATCTTCTGACACAGTAAAAAACAACCTACAGTTGCATTTTGGTGAGAATTTATGTTTGTTTTTGATGATCACATATACGGGGTGAAAAGCATGGTCTGGAGTGACCACTCGCAATCCAGACCCACACATTCTTCAGAAAATAAAATATTTTACAAAGGCTATGAGAAGGAGTATACACTTTTCTCCCAAACCTGGCTCATTCAAGACAGTAATAATTCATCTAAGCCCTCAGGAGCAAGTTCCTCTCACCTGCTTGGAACTCACCCTGTACTTCGAGCAGCTCCATTGTTTTTCTTTCTTATCCCTTCTAGAAGGTATTAAAAACAAGGAAAACATGACCATATTTGCCGAAATAGATTCCAGCATAAGCTGCAAAAACAAAGGCACATAAAATCTGATGCACTCTGACTAGGATCCTGTGTTAGTGGCAGTGATGTTGGTTGCATTATTATATAAAAACACTTTATTCTCACTTTTTCACTTAGAGTTGCTGCATTCCATTTTAAATTCTTTAGTGAAAGTTTCATGTGCTTATATAATGAACTTTGGTCATTTTTAAAGCTTGCACTCCTGTCTGTCCCTCCTAGGATCCCATCTTCTCAGCTACCCCCACCTCCTATTTTCACATCAGCACTTTGTGTGTGGCCCACTGAGTTTTAATTAGAGTTAAAACAGCACAAGCACTACAGTTGTTTCTTCTCTATCTGCTGAAGAACTGGATGCTATGGCAACCGCATCCAGAAAATGATGGGTGAAAATAATTAAAGGGCTTAGGTATAGGCACAGATTATATCCAGGTAAAACACGCCAGCAAGAGAAGGGGGGGTAATGAGGAGAGCAAACGATTCTGCTGCAGTTCGCTGTACTTGCGTGGGGCTCTTTATATTCATGGAAACCGGGCTTCCAAGTCTTCTTCCACAATCTCTCTGTTACTATGGCTTCCAAGTCTTCTTCCACAATCCCTCTCTTACTATGGCTCAGCATGTTATCCTACATACTTGACAGGAACAAAACCTAAAAGTAGCCTTCCCCAAGTCACCGAAATCTATCCCCATACCTCATCCTTCCACCTAGACATCAACTTTTCCAATCCTTTCCTTCAAAACAGTTCTAGCAAAAGAAAAACCATACTGTATTTGACCTTAAATTGGGTCACCTGAGTATCTGGGCAATTGAAAGCAGTTGAAATATAAACCCCAGAGTCAGCTTCTATTAGGAAGGCTGAAAGATACTTAGCCATCCCTGGCATGCAAAGAGATAATGCCCATTTGAGAATAATGATAAAGCAACTGCAGATGTTCATTCAATTAGATTGCCTGATTAGCTCAACATTCCAATGTATCACGCAAGTCAGTAAAGGATTGTCCCACTGTTCCTGTTCTGGGGGAATGGCTTTAAACAGCATACCCACTGCAGCTGCTGGGCTCACTCTATGTGTTTCTGTACAATCCGCAAGTCACCCCAAATACTCTCAGTGCCTCTTTTGCTTGCCAAACCACAGATGTTTCTGCTTTCTCATTTCTCCTCTTCAGACTGCCTTTTCATTTGAAACCCAATGGGGAGGGGAATAAAAGAATTCCATATTCACTATTCAGCTTCTGAGAGCTAAAACAGACCCATACTTACTGGAAAGGTGACATCCACAAGTGCCAATTTTCACCGTGTTATTATGGAGTAATAATGGAATCCAATTTGCAGCTTCCCTAACGCTATTACAGATAGGGTGGACTTTTGCCATTCTATTTGGACAGCAAGCATCCTCACTTTTTCACAGAGAAGAATATCTCCCATAGTGTGAGGTGACTTTCTCCAATTGTGAGAAACCGATCTTCCTAGGCTACTTTATATCTGTGGGGAAGAATACGAACTGGTCAGGGACAAGTACGTGAAGTCACCACTCACAACTGCCTAGAAGCCTTATCACACAAAGATATGTGATCCTTATGAACAAAACACTTCAGGCTATTTTTCCATCTCTCATGGATGTTTGGAAAACAGTTGCAATCAATTCAGTAATTTTGTGGTCCTACTGTGTGATCCATAGCACCTTAACAGTGATGACTAAATCTTAAAGAGGATACCTACAATGGCTTACCTCTTAGGATACAAAGAGCACCTACATGGAGAACTCTGATATTAAATGCTGGACTCTAATAAAATAAGACTGCCAGGTGACTGCTCTAGAGACAAAATCTTGGCTAATTTTTCCACTCAGCTTATGTTGTCTTGGGGCTGATGCTCTGTGGTAACCTTATGCAGTTTATTGCCTCTGGATCATAAGAGCAAAGGAAATCAAGTCTTAGCCTCAATTTCTGAGGTCTTGTTCTCTTAGACTGATGAAGAGTCATGAATTCTATGCAGCATCACTTAGAATACAGTAGACAAGAACTTTTTAATTTCCTAGTTTTACTTAGTCAGTTTCAATTTGTAACTGAAGACAATACACATGATCACATAAAATATTGCCTTTGAACTTGGATACATTTCCTGGTAAGTTACGGTGATTATGCCTGTACAGTCCACGTTTTCCTTGAGAACACAATAATGATGAAAAGAAACTCATTTGAATTAGAAGCATTTTTGAGATAACAAAAACACAAAACACTGCTGTCATATGCCCCATGATTTCTGAATCACAGTGATCTATGTACATGTACCTGGCAATCACATCATAAAGTCAAGTTCGTGCTTCAGGTGGCACCAAGAATAGCTGAAAAACTTTCACTACACATAATGGGCTTAGCTGTGTGTGTCAGTTTGTGTGTATGTGTGTGTGTGTGTGTGTGTGAAGATCTGTGCAGATGAATACAAAAGAGTGTAGAGATATATGTGGAGGTCACACAGATGGAACTTGATGTCTTCCTTGATCACTCTTCACCTTGATGTTTATTTTATTGTTCATTTTGTTTGTGAGATAGAATCTCTTACTGAACTTAGATCCAGCAAATTCAGCTATATTTGCCCACTGATAAGGCCCAGAGATCTTCCTATCTCTGCACAACAGTGATACAGTACCTGGTGTGTGTCATTCCCCAACCCGTTATTACACATGTCCTGGGGACCTCAACTTGGGTCTGCAAGCTTTTGCCCCAAACACTTTACCTAGTAAGTAAGCCTGCTGATACTACTACATATACAAAGTTCTGAAGCTGAACACTGATTCAGCCAGAGGCTTAGATCACCCAGGATGATGTCTTCCTCACATAGAAGATTCTCACATGATTGACTAGAGGTGTTGTCTAGATATTGAGCTTTCAAGAAAGAGGAAAGCATATGGGTAAAGATGTGAGAGTTGAATTCTATCACTCACTGGTTATGCAACACTGGGTTCATTGCTTTTAAGACTAGAGTTCCATCATCTCATGGCTACTGTTCTATTGATTGCTTCTGTAGGTTTCTTTTCAAGATTTAACTATGCAATATAAGCAGTGCTGTTAGCAGCGTGCCTGTGGTAACAGGCTCACTAAGTGGCAGCTGCGATTCAGGCATACTAAAACCTACAACAATGAGAAACATGGAAGTCACATATTTGCTGATGCTTTTTGTGGAAACAGCCCATAATTTTCTCAGATAACATATATCAGAAACCTCTGTTATGTAGTTAGAAACTCAGAAACAAAACCTACAGAACACAGGTTTCCTAACATCAATTAAGAACACCCTGTAAACAGTATTTGTCTCTCCTTTCTTGCTTGACTTCTAGTGTACTGGTTTCTCTTTGTTCTTTAATACTCACATTCCATGGTTACTTATTCTGCCCTATCATTCATTCTGTAATATGCAATATATCACCATTGTCTTTGGGTCATATATTATTCTCTATCTTAAATGATATGTGATCAGCCCTCAATCTGCCATTGACCAAGGCTCTGTAACCATTCTCCTCAACATATATAATGTTCCTAAGCTCTTTGTAAATAAAATCTGGGCCTTCTCTGCCAGTCAGTCTTCCTCCCTAAGTATGCTCAGTCACCAATCCTCCAACATAATCCATTTCAGACATCCAGCTCTTAACCTAGGAAAACAAACAAACAAACAAACAAACAAAAACCATTTCTTCTCATTCACCAGAATAGTAAAATGACTCTTCCCACATGGAATAAGGAGACATATTCCACAGTCACCATTGCATGTCCACCAGTAGTAGCCACATCTGATACACTATAACATGCTTATTGAAGAAAAAACTAATGACACTATGGCAGTAGAAGCAGCATTGCCATAAGGTAAACAGACTATGGAATAAGTTAAATCTTGGAAATAAATGCCCACACCCAAGCTAATTGCCTTGGACTAGAGTGCTGCATTAGCCACTCCCCTCTTTATTGTGACTGGGGATCTGACTAATGGAAGGGTCTGCTTTGAAGCACAGTTCAAGGAAACAGTCCATCATGGCAGAGAAAGAACTAGTAGGATCATAGGGCAACTGGTTATAGTGCATCTGCTGTCAAGCAGCTGACCAATGAATGCCAATGCCCAGGATACTTTCTCATGTTTGTCCAATCTGGGAACAAAGTCCATTGAATGATTCAATCTATACTTAGGCTGGGTCTTCTCACTTCAATGAATGTGGTCTGGAAACATATAGACATGTCTAGGGATTTATATAACTCCAGATTCTTTCAAGCTGTCAATCAATATTAACTAGTCCAGGAGTCAATATAACATACTAGGTGCCAGGGACAATTACCCTTTTCAGCAAACAGTGTAAGCTACCCACATTAAAATGAACACCATTAAGTTTCTACTTCAGGTAATCTACAAAAATTAATTGAAATGAAGCAAAAGCCAAAACATAATAGCTAAACATATAAACTCTTTAGTAGTAAGCATTTAGTAAGAAGAATGTCCTTTTTGGCAAATTGACCAGTAAAAAGAAAGAAAAACACCAGAAAATTGGATAAAATATTTACAAATCACATATATGTTAAGGATTTAATATATAAGCTATATAAATTATTTGATGCAATAAAGAGAAATATCCAATTTAAAGTTGAACAAATAAACAGATAATTTTCAAAGAATATACACAACTAGCCACAAAACTCATGAGAAGATGTTCAATGCCATGAATTCTTTTATTGAGCTTTCCATAACTATAATAAAATACCTGAGAATATTATCATATATTTAAAGGGTTGCTATTTTCTTAGAATACTAGGGGTTATAGTTCATCATAAATTACTTCCTTCTTTTGTTGTCAAAATCATTTAATGACATACTTACAGTCACCCAAAGAGCATCCTCTAGTCTCTACCTTTTAAAGATCTTCTAAATCCCAATAATCACACACTGGAGTTTGGCTTTAAGACAGGAGACCTCCCAAGTACATTCAAAATCCAAACCAGAATACTGAGCATTAGGGAAATTCACACAGGATCCACATGAGAGATCACTTCATTCCTATGTCAGTAAAGAATCAGAAACAAACTGGAAGCCTCCTATCTTTCTGATAGGACTAAAAAGAGAACAGACTTTGGGTGGGGGGAATCTGATACTCCAAAATATAAATTAGATAACACATGTGTCCCAGAAATTCTTATTCTCACCCAAGAAAATGGAAAGTAAAGGTTCATAGCCATCCGAAAAGTTGAAACAATGATGCTAATAAAAGACAAGAAAGGAGGAAACTAGTTCCCATCATTCACCTTAAACAAAAGGTGGTATATCAATTCAGTGGAATATAGTCAGCCACAAAAGTGGTAAACATTGACACATGCTATGACTAGGCTAAATCTTGAGTACATTAAGTTAAGAAAGGCAGACATTCTAGCATTCATATTAGATGTTTCTGTTTATCTGAAATTCATTTACAATGTACATCAAATCTACATTGGGCATTAGGAAGACTGAGGGGAGAATGAGAAGTGGCTGTAACAATGTTTCTTTTAGGATGATAAAAATGTTCTGACATTAAAGAGTGGGCAGGATTACTCAACCAGGAGAATGTATAAATTCCACTGTGGAACTGTTAACATGGTAAACAGTGTAGTAAATGAATTGTAGCTCAAAAGAAAACCTGCTAATCACATTTTTAACTACTGAAATGTAACTTTTAAATCTCCTGCTTCACATGGTACTGTGAGTAAATCAAAAGTACCTAAATAGCATTTACACGTGGAATTCATGCTTTTTTCACCTAATATATATTAACACACACACACACAGAAAAACACACACACATGCATGCATGCCATGCCCACTCATCTACTCCAGTGAAGTCTGTGTGTCAGGCTTGAAGGCCTGATCATGGACCAGCGGTGTACGACTTCAAAGGGAGTTTGCCTCATGGGTATTCAGTCAGTCACTGGCATCTCCTAACTCAGACGTGTTCTAGATTAGCCTTCCAAATAGTCAACATACCTTCTCATTCAGGCATAAAGGTGCCCCAAGAAATGATTCGTAAATAGCTAAAACTAAGATTAAACATTGGTCCCTGGCAGCACATCATTCCAATATATCCTAATTTATTACCAAGCTGTCATTAGCTTGGAATTTCTCACAAGGAAGCTGCCTTATCAGACAGGATGTCCTCAGATTTAGCATTAGAGGTCAGGCATTATTGCTAACTGTAAACAGAATTCTCAGAGCAGTCCCCCCAAAAACAGAATTGTTTTACATGCCGGAGAGAAATTGAAGGGCTTCCCTCACTTAAGGGCATTCTCAGAAACTGCTAGAATGGGACTTCCTGGTGCTTCCCCGCCTTCCCCACACACACAGACCTAGAGAATTAGTTTGGGACTGCCAAGATAGCCCCAGTGGGAAGCTTCCCACTGCTATTCCACTTTGCACCTGGATGCCTGATCTTATCAACTTTGATGTGACCCTCACCTACCTATGTGATTTTTTTTTGTCATTCACCCTGTTTTCTGTATACTATATAAGCCTGGTTTTCACTTTGTGCACACACATTCATATTCGAGATTCAGTCATTCGAGAGAACATTCAAGCTTTGAGCCTCATGCGGTCTGCAGTCCCTCTCCCCCCGGGCTCAGAGTGCTTGGGACCGGGGTGGGGTGGAGGTGGGAATAGGTGTGTGCAATACCTGTCCAGAAGAGGTGGCTGCTTTAGACCCAGTGTGTTTCAGGTGGCCTCAGATGTACCTTGACTGCTGTGCTGCCAGATTTTTCTTTTCTCTTTTGTAATGACTGTAAAAGTCTGATGGCATTTTTGAGAAATGCACTCAGACTCAACACTTCCTTGTGTTGACTCTGTCATCCACTGAATTCTTTGCACACCTGACCAGAACTCTACTCATCCTGGAACAAGAGGTCCCCGCAGCAACCCAGTCTGTGGCACATGCAGATGCTTCTTGGAAATCAGTACCTTTTCTTTTTCCAGGTGTAGGCTTAAGCAGCTAGAGTCTTGGGAGATTGATCACTCAGACCCCCAGTATGCAGCTTACCTACATCTACCACATAGCCTCTCCACCCAGCTCTGTGCCTCCCACTCCGTCCTGCTCTGTGAGCTTCTCCCACACCACTCTTCCCCTTTTCTAATGTCAACAGCCCTTCCTATGCATGTTCTTGGTACTATAACCAGAATATCCAGTTAAAACTGAGCAACAAAAACATCT